>NW_025920201.1:79058-208445 GCF_902686445.1 Sciurus carolinensis | reverse complement strand
TGTAATGTGTTTACACTGAAGAAAACGGGTAAAGGATATATGGAAATTCTGTTATACTTCTCAACTTTTCAGAAGTCTAAACTATGTCAAAATAAAGCAGTGTATATTTTCATTTCCCTAATAATTAAACTGTTGAGCATCTTTCATATGCTCATGGATGTTTGTGTATTTTCTTTAGAGAATGTCTAAATCCTTTGCCTATGTTTTCATGGAATGATTTGCTTTTTTATTTAGACCTCAATAAAAGTCATTTCAAAAAAATTAAGCAGTGTTGACTTTTCAGAGAGTTCTTCTCTGATGTCACTTGCTAAAGTCAGGAGTCCTATCTTTTGTCCACTACTGTGTGCTCATTGCTTGCTCCAGTGCCCAGGTGGGCTTGCAAGCAGATGCTCTCTCTGGTCCTCTACCTACATCCTGTCAGCACTCACCTCTACCTCTGGCTGTTGCTTTGCTGACACCCATGACTCTTCCAGGGGCTTTTTCTGGCTGAAGGTGGCTGCTAGGCTCAACAGGCAAGCCAGAGTGTCTAAGAGTTAATCCCCTTGCAGCAGTGCTCAATGGCAGAAGGGGGCATGAGTGTAAATATCCTTGTTTCCTTGTCCCTCTCTCCCCGTGTACCCAGTTGGATTTAAGCTTCAGTTGCCAACAGTAGCAATTGCCTGGTGATGTATTATCTACTTACTTGTTTTCTTTTCCTGTCTCACTTCTCTTGCCCACCAGTGCTTCCCTTCCTGAGATTACCCTCCCAAATCTACTTGCACTTGAATCTTTTCTTTATATTCCCTATCTTCTGGAAATAGACCCTCAGGAAATCCTGTTTATAGCAAAATAGTACTTATCCCCTGAAAGTCACTGGGAGTTTATTTGATTTATAGTGTCATAGTCTTCCCCTCCATCCGTATGGAATTAACTAAGTTCAGTCTATCAATATGGTGTCAACTCATCAAATTAAAATTGATGATTTTTTTTTTTTGGTCCGTGGTACTGGGATCAAATCCAGGACGTTTTGCATGATTGGCAAACATTCTCTACACTTCTGTGCAGCAGTATGCTTTTTAATTCTACTCTTACAGGGAAAGATAAAATGCTATATGTTGTGTATGCTGCTTAAATAACAGCTACATGAACAAATTACTATGTGCCTGTTGGTTGAGGGTTTTTGAGTGACTGGGAGAGGATATTTCTGATTCTACCCAGAGTTCTGCACAGGGGAGTGATAGAACCTGTCTCTGTATGAACTCCACAGAGTTTCATAGAATTTGTCATTAGTCAGAAAAATTCATGACCTTCCATAGACAAAATTGGTCTTAAGAGAAGGGAACACAGGAGGCATTGTGAGGAGAAGGAATTGATTTACTGTGTGAATTTATATCCACACTGGATATAAATTCCACACTGGAATTTATTTTCATCAAAATTAAACCAGGGATAAGTCAACAGGACTGAGTGAAACCTGGAGAGTATGAGGTTTAGATTCCCAGCCAGGACAATATATATACTGAAAGGATGTGGATGCATTTTGATTCTTCTAGAAGTTGCTCAAGGTTCCTAGAAATTCTTGGTTTCCCTTTACTCTTGTTTTAAAATATTTTATTAAGTATTACTGCTGATGTAATTGTTACTCCTGGACCTACTACATGCTTCCTGCCATCATGTTCTGCCTCTCATTTTTGAAATGCAAAGTATTTTATTTTGGAGGAATGTAACATATCAGAGTTTCCAAAAACTCAGATTTAAACTTCAGGCTCCAGTTTCTATAAGGATATCTAGCATTTGCTCATGATCATCATCTGGGATATAAGCAATCCTTACCTTTTGTCCTTCCTTTTGATGTTGTTTGAGAAGGCAGAGGACTTTTGAGCCAACCTCTTACTTCTTTAATGTTTAGAGAGGGGACAAAACCTCCACAGTGACCAGTGGTCCAGAGGAGACCATGGATAATGAAACAGTGTATGTTCTTGGAGACTCATGGGAATGTGGGAACAGTGACATTCTGATCCAAAGTCTGAATTCCTTACAAAAGTTACCCATTTTAATATTTTAGTCATTCTGTGAGAGAAAAAAATATTTTGAACTTGTTTTTCACTTTTTAAAAAAATTAAAAATTTTAAATTGACATGCTATTTGCATATATTGATGGGGTAGAGTAAAATAATTTGATACATATACACAATATGTAAAGATCAGATCAAGGTGATCAGAATTTTCATATCCTTGAAATTTATCATTTTTCTATGTTGGGAAACAGCAGACTGTTCTAATTATTTTGAAATTCATCATAAATTCTTGTAGTCTTTTGCTGTGATTTGATCTGAAATATTCCAAAGCTTAAGTGTTAACGGCTTGGTCCCCAGTGCAGCAAATTCATAGTTTGGTCCTTTGTTGGGTGATTGGATTATGGGGCTCTAACTTATCAATGGATTCATCCATTGATGGATTCCTACCTTAATGGATTCTTGGGAGGTTGTAGAAACTCTAAAAGTGAGGTCTACTTGAAGGGTTTAAGTTGTTGAGTGCATGACCTTGAAGGTTATATTCTGTCCCTGACCTCTTTCCCTCTTTTTTGCTTCCTGGTCACCTACCAGGCTCCCTTTCATCATGTTCTGCCTCTCCACAATCCCAGAAACAGAAGTCCAGTGACATGAACTGAACCTCTGAAACTGTGAACCTAAATAAACCTTTTCTCCTTTAAGTTGGTTTTCTTAGATATTTGTCATAGCAGCAGAAAGCTGACTAACCACCTATGGTTGCCCCACTGTGCTATGAATCCCAAGAAGTAATTCCTCCTGTGTTTTGGTACCAGTGATCAAAACTCTCATTTCCAAACTCTAGAGATGTGGGGCTATTTTGACATCATAATAAAGAAGGGGATTCCTGGTAATGAAAGTACCATCAGAGTCCTCTGTTGAAATCTACTCTTGCTGTTTAAAGAATGGTCATGGGCCTGCTCTATCTTCATCACTTAGGAAATTATTAGGGATGCAGACTCAGATCTTCTCAGTCAAAGTGCTGTTATCAGGTGACTCATACCTAGTTAAGTTGGAGAAGGTTTGCTTGAATTTGCCTCTTCAGGACTCTGACTGAAAATGCAGCAATTGTGATTAATTTATGAGAGAGAAGGAGGAGATAGATGGAGAGAGAGAGGAGGAGGAGAAGAAGGAGGAGGAGGAGGGAGGGAAGGAGAAAGAATTCTCTATTATTTGTTGACACTGACAATGTAAGAGCTAACAAAAATATTTTTTAAAATGGTCTTTTGATGATGAGGCATATATTCTCTGTTTTGGTGTATAAAGTCCATTAGTTGTGGAATGTAGTCGCTTAAAGCAATCCTTATTAGTATTTTTAGCCAAAATCTCTATGTGATCAGTGATTTTTATGTTTGGGTTATTTGGTCAACACTGCATATTAAGAATCTGTACTGTACACACCACTGTTTTGAGCTTTGTACCAAGGAATGAATAAGGGACAACTTTCACCCTCTATGCATTTAGTGACTTCAGGACAAAACATGACAAATGCATCCACAGGTTCATGCACAGTGAGATTTTCAGTGCAAGGAGGCAGAGCTACCAGATGCTCAACAACTCCTCACGATTTAAAACTATTTTTTGTGGTGTAAATGCTTGAAGTGATGGTTAGTAATTACTGCGATTCAGTCATTTCACAGTGTATTAAAAATCACTTCATTTTGTACCTCGTAAATATATCAAAATTTGTCACTATGTAATAAAATAATAAAATAAAAATTTAAAATACCAAAAAAAAAAAAAAAACCTAGTGCTGTGGTCAATGAACACAAATTGTGCTCACGTTTTTACATGAGTGTATTTATTTGCCCTTTGTTTACACTTCCCATGCTGACAAGCATCGTATTTGCAGGGACCATTGTTAATTGAATGATACACTCATTGCTTCTTTCCACATTTGCATACTGCTCCACCAAGGAGGAACAAAACACAACAACAAAAGAAAAACAAAAAACCAAAGAACAACTTTGGGTGACCTACTGGAGTAATTTCCTGTAACTTCTGTCTTTCTCTTAAAAGAATATGTTTGAAGTACAACTAAATGAATTTAAAAATAGCTTTATTGATATATACTTTACACCCTATACAGTTCACTCATTAAAGAGTACAGTTCAACGAGAGTGTGTTCAGAGTTCCTTCGTTCCATTGTAAAGCCTTTCTACTACCCAGAAAGAAACCCCAACATGTTACCTTTACGCACTGTGTCCTCCTTCTTCCAACTCCTCTTCACCCATCCCTTTCCAGGGTGACTGCTAGTCTGCTTTTTTGTCTCTGTAGGTTTCCTGATCTGGACATCACAATATGTCATCTTTTGTGACTGAATTTTCTCACTTAAATTCAGTATTTTACAAACTCTCTGAAAAAAAAATTCTTTTGGTACCAGGAATTGAACCAAGGAGGGCTTAACCACTGAGTAACATCCCCAGCCTATTTTGTATTTTATTTAGAGACAGGGTCTCACTGAGTGGTTTATGACCTCACTTAAGATGGCTTTGAACCTGAGATCCTTCGGCCTCAGTCTCCCAAATGCCTGGTATTATAGGTGTGCACCACCGTGCCTAGCAACTCCCTGAATTTTACTCTCATTTTTTTTTCTTTTCCTTGAAATAGAAAAAGGAAACCTACTCTAAAGAAGATGTTAGAATATCATGGAAGCATAAATGACCTCCAAAGCTTATGCTGCATCAAGCCTTTGTTATAAACTAAGAAGCACATGTTCCCTCTGTTTCCTTCCAGTTGTCCTGAACCAAGTTTTATTGGTTGTTTGGTGGGGCTTCCAGGAGAACTGGCTGGTCCTGGGAAATGTTGTGAAATGAATGGTGTTTACTTCCCATGCCTGTTCTTTTCACTTTCCTATCCTCCTTTTCCCTTTAGATACCCCTTATTCTAATGGTACATCCTTTTTCACCCTGAATTATTACGTTCTGAAAATGTATACTTGTTAATCTTGCTAAAAATATTCTCATTTCCATAGACACCTTCAATTTTCCTATTTAAAGGAAAGACAAATGGAAAATGTTTCAGGAAGGCAGAGAAATAGGTAACTTTTGGCTTAAGGTCAATTTCTTGGACATTTTTGAGAATTTACCATATGCCAGGTGTGCAAATGCTGTATCAGAGAGGTTAAGTAACTTGCCTGAAGACACAAAGCAGAATTTGAACACAGTTCTTCCTGATTACAGAAACTTAATGCTTAATTATTGTGGCATACTGTCTCCTCAATACTCATTAGTAAACCTATAAAAGCTGCAGGCAATGATAATTTCATCTGTCCCTTTTAAAACAGATACAGAATGTATCATTTTATATTTATCTTGTCTTTTGTCTGTCTTTCTAGAGAAAATTTTATCAGTTTTAGTCCCTACTGATCATTTAAAAATATCAAAGTCAATATTTTGTTTTTAAATTTCCTTCTCTGCCACTTACTAGAAAACTCTAGATGTAAAATTCACTTGCATGCATGTGTAATACACTGCTTGGAGACATGGTTACTATCACCAGGAAGGGTTCAGTTGTTTTAAATCAATTTGATAAAAATTTCAGACTTACCTAAATGAGAATTTATTCAACTTCATAAGTATTTCTTAGCTGTCTAATCAAGAAATGACTTTGAATGAAAGGATATTAAAGAGCTACACAATACCATGTAAAATACCCAAAAAATTCCTGCTAAGGATAAAAACAGAAACATACAGAATACTTTAGAACTTTAATGGTGGTGTGCAAATCACTGAACAGCATAGTACTGTAATGGTGGTGGGTAAGTCATTTTTTAAATTCTGATATTAAAGTTAAAAGTTGAATGGCCAAGTGTGTAGCTCAGTGGTAGTGCGCTTGCCCAGCATGCATGAAGCCCTGGGTTCTATCCCCAGCACCAAAAAGTGAAAATAAAATGAGCCATAAAGTTAAAAGTGAAAATATTAAAAATAACTCTAATATGCTGTTTGTATCTATTGATACAAATTATGATATCAATAACAAATTATGGGAAGGGAGAAGTAAAAATGTAGAGCTGTAGATGATTAACTTAAGTTATCATCAACCTAAAATAAATTCAACAATGAAGTCTGAGCACCATGGGAACCCTTGGTGTCTCCTTAAGTATGTGCTGGAAAAGACAGGACTTTAGTGTATACTCAGTGATCTAAGGACTGTTTAAGGAAGAAGAGTTTTGCTTTTAATCAAAGGCTGTTGGAAAACAATTCTGTAATTGGGTATATAATAATTTCTATGTAGAAGGCACATGGAATGAAATGAGGCTAGAACTGAAATTGGTAAGACATCAGCAGCCATTCACATCAGCCTGGATATAGGGCTATTTGGTCACTTTTCTGGCATGGACAATATTTTTTTTGTCTGTGCGCACATGGTGATGGAGTGGTCTTGTTTGTGTCTTGGTCTGTTATGGTCAGGGTGGGTTTGTCTGATGTTGGTGTTCCAGGAAAGTTTTTATGTTCAACAGGACATACAGTGACAGCTGTGACCACAAGGTCATTCCTCATACTGAGCCTGGTTGTCACTGGCTCTTTTTCTCTTTCTCACCATGCACTCTAGTTTGCAGTATAAGGTGTTGTGGAAACCTGGGTTTTACTCTAGTCCTGCAGTTTAATAACTGTTTATCTTGAGAAGCACATATGCCCTCAAAGTTTTGGTTTCCTTACATATAAGCCTTCATTTCCTTATTTTTTTGTAAATGGGAATAATGAAAACTAACTTGATGGTTTATTGAAAGGATGAAAGAAAATGCACTGCACCTTTCAGAAAATTAATCCGATTTGATGAGTGGTACATAATTTTTCCACTTTTATACTGTTAAAATTTCATGTGATTAAATTTCAAATTTATAAAGGGTGTTTGTCATAGCAGTTAGGGCATCAGGTGACCATATGACACATATGGTCCTCAAGGTGATCTTAATCATAAGAGGGTATCACAGGTTCATACTGTGCATTGTGTCTCACAGGGAAGTTTGGGGTCTACTCTATAGGAAG
Organism: Sciurus carolinensis; assembly: GCF_902686445.1. Lineage (NCBI taxonomy): Eukaryota > Metazoa > Chordata > Mammalia > Rodentia > Sciuridae > Sciurus > Sciurus carolinensis. The sequence goes on along the minus strand of NW_025920201.1, from coordinate 201,427 downwards.
GGTGCCCCAAATATGCTCACCTTTCACATTTCTCTTTTAATTCACTCTTCCCATTTCTACTACTCCAAAGATACATATCTTTGGGTTGTTATCTTATTCTCAAAGTTGATGCACATTGGAATCACCTTGAGAATTTTTTAAACTGATAATCTGTATTCCCCCTCCAGGAATTCCAATTTATTAATTTGTGTTGAGGGTATTTAGTCATTGGTATTAAGAAAAATTCTCAACTAATTGTAATGGGAAGTAGATTTTGAGAGCCATTGATGTAGACAGCATTTCTCCAACTTTAATTAAAGATTATGAATCATTTAGGGAAACTCGTTAAATGTAGTTTCTGATTTCAGAAGTCAAGGGCAGAATCTGGGAGTCTGCATTTCTAGCCAACTCTTAGATGTCATTACTACTGGTCCAAGGGCTATACTTTGAGGAGCAAGGTTGGACACATCTTTTCTCACTTAACCTTGTGGAAGAGTCTATGAACGTTTCAGTGGTATTTCAGGTGGGATCTTTCAATGGAAAATAAATAGAGAGAAGGGGAGAGGAATGTAGTCATGCAGACTTACATTCCTACTGTCAAAAGAACACATTCAAGAGGTGTAATTTGCTGTGTGTGGTAAGGTTTGTTACTAAGGGTGACTGGACTGTATGTCTGTATCGATGAAGACCAAGTTCTTCCATTCCTGGTTGTGATGAGTTTCCTAAAACAAAGAACCTCAGTCAGTCTCAATAACAGTAAATCTAGGTGGGGGAGGGTCAAGATAAAATTTCAGATTATGTCATGTTTCATGGTTCTGCACTATGCAATGTAACCTTGTTGTAAAGAGACAAAACTTGACTTTCTACTCTCTGCTGATCCCATCTAAAGAGGGTTTATCTACAAAGAGTATGCACTCAATGCTTGGACGGAGAGGCAAAAGGCTGTGGCTTGCCTCCTAATTACTTTGCAGAGTATTTATGAAAGAAGTATTGGGCAAAGTCTTTGTAAACTTTAGGTTCTGTTTGTAAGAAAAGACTTGTTTTATTTTTTTGGAGCATGGAAAGAAATATAGAACTATGGGTGACGATATTCATTTCAGTCTTTTCCAGTTTCCTTTCTCACAGCAAAGCTTTATCCATTGATTATGGATAGAGTTTGCTAAGGCTGTAATTCTGAGCTTTAGATGAAGATATTTGTTGTGTCCAGATCATCTTTAGTCCCTCTCCTTGAGGAATTTATAAAATATTGCTTAAGCATACCTAGGAAGCAGAGGCCTTGGTTGACTAGGTGAAACAGAAGAACCTAAGCACTGTAGATAACTATGGAAGGAGAGTTAAGAAAAAGAACATTAGGGTGTGATAAAAGATGGATAAAGGAAGGCTATCACTGTAGTGGTTCATTTATGGCTGATGGCTATAGGGGGACCAGATAAATTCAGAGCTGATATGGTGAAGGGAGTTGGTTTAGGATAGTAGATTCTGGAAAGAAAATTAAGTGTCTTAGTATCTCCTGCTGTCATTCCATTTTAGTTTCCAGAGTAGTGGGACAGAGATGTTGAAGGGGAAGAAATTGTGCTAAAGAGAAGGTACGACTTTCTCAGGTTGGAAAAGGCAGAGTCTATTAAAGTGAGGTCAGAACCTGACTGTTTTACCCAAGGACTCTTCTCATTACACTGTGCTGTAATTTTCAAGAGTGTGTGAGTAATGGGCAATACATGTAGCAGACTTATGTTGTACAAGGAATAACAATGAGAAACTTAGGTTCAAGTTGGGCATGGCTTTTCCTGCTAATTCCCCCTGAGATTGTGCAGATCAGTACACACACATGCACATCCCCTGCATGGTCACTAGAAGGATATATTTTTCATTGAAAAGGCTTAGTGAATCTTAGCCTGATCTTACTGAAGAGTCAATTAGATGGATGAACTGTTCTGCTGAAGGGTGCTGAGAATGAAGCCAGCCTTCTCTTAGCAATAGCACAAGACTGAGGGCTAGAACCAAACAAAGAAGGAAACAGTTGAAGACGTATGATGCAAAAATGTTATCAGGTTTAACAGGGAGCATCACCCATGTATTTACAGTCAGGCTGCCCCAAAATCCATTTGTCATTTTCCAGGATTTCAAAGTGCAGAATCAACTACCAGAATTCATAATATCATCATCTACTCAGCCAGTAACTGCTTTTCGTACATGGTATACACTCACTGGTCCTATTGCATAGACTAAATGGACAATTTCAATTACTATGAAAATGAGGATTGAAACTTCAATCCTTTAAAATGGCTTAAAATATTTTTAGGACCTAAAATAAAGTAAAATTGGGTTAAAATTGAACCACAAGACCTGAATAAAATGACTATTAATCCCAATAGGTTTTATGAATTTGTGGAACATTATTTCCAAAAGAAATTTTATAAGGGAGACTAATATTTTTAAAATAAAACGATCATAACAGCCTTGTTAAAGGCAGGGATGGGACCCTAACTTTTCGCCTTTCCTCCTTACCTTCTTCTTTCCCTTTCCCAGTGCAACCTTTCCATTTGAATCTCGTATGAACCTGTGCAAAGACTGACAAAGAATTTGGGAAATGTCTGTTCTACCTCAGTCCTGTCATACAATTTGGTAAACTGATAAAAATCCTTGTTTACAATTACAGGACCAGTTAACAATTAAAGCAAAACGAGCTAAGATCTTTGATTCTCTACTCTAGGTTCTTATGTCCTGCCATGTGATCTCTTTTAGGATAACAGCTTTATTTCCAAAGGAAAGAGTTCTATTTTTCATATTTTATTGGTGCATTATAACTGTATATAATGGTAGAATTTCTTGTTACATATTCATACATGCACACATAATTTGGCCAAGATTATTTTCCATTATTTTCTCTTTTCTTCCTCCCCTGGTCCCTTTTTCTAGTCTACTGAACTCTCTTTGATTTTCATGAAATCCCCTACACCACCTTTGTCCCCCACTTTTTCTCTCTAGCTTCCACATATGAGTAAACATATGACCACTGACATTCTGAGTTTGGCTTATTTTGCTTATAATGTCCTCAAGTTCCATCCATGTTCTTGCAAATGACATAATTTCATATTTCTTTTTGCCTTAATGAAACTCCATTATGTGTGTGTGTGTGTGTGTGTGTAAAACACATTTTATTTATCCATTCATTCATTAATGCATACTTGTTCTGTAGTTTGGCTATTATGAATTGTACTGCTATCTACGTGGTATGCATTTATCACTATAGTATGATGACTTTAATTCTTTAGGATAAATACTGGGGAGTGGTATAGGTGGGTCGTGTGGTGGTTCCTTGCCTCATTTTGATGAACCTCCATACTGATTTCCACAGTAGTTGTACTAATTTGCAAACCCACCATCAGTGTTAAAGTGTTCCAAAGGAAAGAATTCTTAAAGACCAAATCCTCATGTTTGCTTCGTTTATGGGTCACTATTGATTTTGCCTTTTCAGATGTTCTGCCAACTCTGTGACTGTAGGGTGTGTGCCAGGCTAGCTCAGGTGCAGGTAAGAACCGATGGAGTCATAACCCAGGCCCCAGGAGTTGGGTAAAAGCAGGCTTGTGGCGAGCAACCTGCAAACTCATTTATTGCAGGAAAAACCATACATTTTATAGACTTTTAACCCAATCACAATGTGCCACGGGGGATCAGATCACCAGGCCCCTATACAGGTTCCCTTGGTGAAACTAGGTAAATTTGGGGCAGTTGTTTACATTCCTAGGTGGTCAGAGTGGAATGCTCCTCTCTACAGGTTTACACACTTGAGACATTAACTGCTGCAGGCCAAGAACTGGGATTTCTCCCAACATATGACTACTCTTTTTATTTAATTTTTTATAGTTCCATTTGTATCAAATTCAAAAATAGGTCAATTATTTAGTGCTATAAATAGTAGATAACTATACCTGGGGTAGGTGAGAGTAACGAGGAGTGGGGTACAAGAGAGTTGAGGGCACTAATAATTTGGTTATTGATTATAGATCTGTTCACTTTGTGAACATTCATGAAACTGTACCCTTATAATCTGTGTATATTTATAACTATATGCTCTACCTTAATAAAAAGTATCACTAAAAACTTATTTAATGGCCTATTATGCATGTGTAAAAAGACAAGAACTGAACATTACGACATTTCACTTGCCTGAACTGGGTAAATTGTCATGTAAGAAACCGAAAAACTTTTTAAAAATTAAGAAAAAATAAGAAAGATTTTTTAAAAAGGAAAAGAGACACAGAAGGGGGGTGTTGTTAGAAGAATGACCATGATTTCTGTTTAACTTGGGCTCCTGAAATCCAGAAGGAAATAATTAATAATCAGTTGGAAATACAGATTTGGAGATGAATAGAGATCATGAGATACACATTTCTGAATCAAACAGGTATACAGATCTACTGGATTGTCTTATTCATATGACTTCCTGGAAAATGTTGTGCCTTATATCAGCATTGAATATGTCTTTCATACCCTTCATATGGGTCATGATGGAAAAAATATTTGCGATCTACTGAACTGAAGGCTTTTACCATGACCCATTGGTATTTAGATGGAAAACAAAGTACCCAAAGAAACTTGGATTTGGACAGTTCATTCTCTAAGAGATACAGAAGTAATGTGAATATATGCACACTGTAAATTGTAGTATTTTAATAATCTCACCTTTAAATCCTTTTCCATATCCAGGCAGACCTAATTTCCTGATATTTTATCATTGATATTCTCACAGTCTTTTATGTGTCAGTACCATTGTCAGTACCCTGGTTCTTAACACAGTATATCTCCTAACTGGTCTTTTAATGTTTAATATTTTGAATCTAATCCATCTTGAAAATTACTGCTTATCATCATAAATCCAAATTGAATTGCAAGCATGAATTAATGAGAGAATACAATGCAAAGAATGATCTTTTATTAGAGATTCTAAATCATCAAAACTTAAGTTCCTAAAGTAAACCATAGATTTTTATAAAGCTTTTATTTTCTCTATGAATAAATGTAACAAACTGTTATTGAAAATGTTAATTCAAGTGCTTATGAAGAATAAATGATATAGAATGAAGGATCCAATGATGATGTCTTTTTCAAACATTACAAATAATTTGTGACTATTTTTAAGTCATGTTTGATAGGTGAGGGTGTGTTCCATTATAAAGTGATTTATTCTCTTCCCAGTTGGTTCTGTAGGCTGGGTACTATACAGGGAAAGAATTGTTTCACTTCTCTATTATGAAGTGATGAAGTGATTCAGCAGGATGTGAACTTTGAACTTCACAAATGAAGTTTCTCTCTCTCTCTCTCTCTCTCTCTCTCTCTGTGTGTGTGTGTGTGTGTGTGTGTGTGTGTGTGTGTGTGTGTATTGGAGCCCTCAGTTTCTCTTCATTTCTCATCAAGTCACCAATCCTGGTCTTCACATCTCTGGTCCCCAGCCTTCTGTTCCCCTCATCTTAGTCTCAGAAGTGATGCTATTCCACAGTTCTTGATGCTGGGCTTTCTCTGGAGCAGTAAGATGCTTGCTATTCCCTTTCTTTCCAGGTGATGAGTCTAAGAGAAGGGCACTTTTGCAAATTGCCTTAGGGAAGGGGCAAGAAAAGAACAGGTGAGGAGACCCCATAGCCTGATAATAGTGACCCTGCATTGACATGCCATCCACTGGGTCTAATTCATGAAGATAAATGCACTGGGTGACTATGCCCCACACTGCAAGTTTGAGACTGTGGAGGGGTGTGTCATGAAACTGGGTTTAGCTACAATAGTGAGCACAAGTGCCTGCAGAAAGCTGGTGGTTCTGTGTCTCTTCCAACCACACCAAGAGTCTTGACATATGATTGCATTTTAATGGATATGAAAATATAGTAATTATTAATTTGAAGAAATTTTCACTATAACTATAGAGTTATAAGGTGTTTCTCAAGAAATAGATCTTATCTATAGAGCACATCTCTCTTTATAATTTCTCCATCCTACCAAGTCTAAAACATATATAATAATAAAAAAGTGAATATTGATTGTACTTGACTTGAGATGTTGAAGAGGAAATTAATATCTTATTTGAATTAAAAGGATTTACTTGAATTTGTCATGAGAAACATAATGTGACACTGAAACAATAGTTACTCAACCTCAGGAAAACATTTTTAATAGCCAATATTATTTCCCAAAATATTCTCCCAGAAACAAACATATTTAAAAATTAAGAGCTTAGAATTTTTATATTTTAAATACTTCAATTTGAGAATCTATTAGCTACCTACCACAAAATATTTTAAAAACTCACATTATTGTTCCTCTATTTCTATTCTCCTTTATGCTTCAGACTCTTGTGAATTATATTAATTTTATAGTCTGGGTTTAGAATATTAATACTTATTCTTTAATTATAATTTATCATTCAATTTATTTTATTTCTATTTTTTATTTTTTATTGCTACATATCAAATTCCTAGGTTGTGTTGGTAAAATACAAACCCATATGGAAATTTGTAAGGGTAGAATAAGCTATTCCACATAAATCACTTATGGCAGTACCTAGCCTTGTTAGCTATTTTCATTTTCTGTGGTACAGATGACCAATGTCAAATGCAAGATGTAGCCACGTGCTATAATGCAATCATTATCAGAAAAGTCTTATTCTTACATATTTTTCTTGGACTAGAAAACTCATCTTCTCCAAGTTAGCACTTACCTTTCTCTTTCTTCACAAAGTATATTTTACTCACTATGGTTCTTTAGAAAATTAGCTAAGGTTTTAGGCCACTCCTTAGTTTAATTGAACCAGTGTTGAGGACTTCATCTGGTGAACATATGGTAGTACCTATACACTATCATACGCCATCTATTCCATGTTTTATAACTCTCTTTATCATATCAAAAACCACAGCTGGGGCCCTCTTTTTGATAGAGATGAGAAGTTATGATTAATTGATTCTATAAACTATTATAAAGCATCTACAATAATTCCTTTTTTATCAGCAATTTCACTTTCTACAATCTCAGATGCCTACGGGCAATTGCAATCCAAAAATATTAAGTAGAAAATTCCAGAAATGAACTATTCATAACATATAAGTTTTGCATTGTTCTGAGTAAATGTGAAGAAATTGTGCACTATCCTGCTCCATACTGCATGGGTCTGGAATTATCTTGTGATCCAGCATATCTGTATTTTATAGGCTACTCACCCATTTGTGACTTAGCTGCCTCAGTTATTGGATTAACTACTTTGGTATATTGCAGTGCTTACGTTCAAGTGACTCCTATGTAGTAGTCTAATGATACATCTCAATGCTGATAGCATTTCCCTCACTTCGGTTCATCACATAGACATTGTATCATCTCATTTCATTAAAACAATAAGAAGAGGGAGTATGGGACAATTAGATATTATGAGAGACACATACAGAGAGCTAGTTCACATTCACATACCTTTTATAGCAGTATATTGTTGCAATTATCCTGCTTTATTATTATCTATTGTTCATCTCTTTGTGTCTAACTTATAAATTGAACTTCATTATAGGCATATGTGTATAGAGAAAACATAGTATACAGGGTTTGGCTCTATTTGCAGTTTCAGAGTGTATCCCCATGAATAAGGTGGTACTACTGTACTATGTGAAAAAAAAAAGCTTTTAAAACACTGCAGACTACTATAATGAAGAATAAATTCAGCAAAATGTCTGGAGAATGGGCAATAACTTACTGCCTGTTCTATGGTTAAACTTAGTGAAATCTCATATATTTATCAAGTGAGCTGAGCACAATGTGGGCTAAGAATAACGTTACTGTGTGGAGCTCCAAATAGCAAAGTCTGTACTCCTGTAAAAGAGATGTAGCAGTACTTCTTTAAGAGAATTAATGCACAGAACTGAGATTTGCTTCAGATCTCACTGTCATGAGCCAAATGGGAACATCCCAAATGCTCCTCAATACAGGGATACTAGATGATGATGGCCTAATTGTAGAGATAAAAATAGAAGACCACTTGTTAAATTTGAAGCAGAAGTTTACCTGAAATTTAATTTCAAGAGTTTGTAGAGGACTGTATATTAAATTTTTACAAAGGCCCTGGAATCTGGATCAGGAATAACCTGTAGCTTGGAACTGATTCAGCTTCAGGTAGGAGGGGAAGGCCTGTCAGAGAGTTGGGGCCTTGGAGGGTCATTATGAGTCTCTTTGCTTATTTCTAGTTCCTTGTATATTAGTTACTATATTCTCTGTCTGGCAGGTTGGTTGTACTTTTGGAATAAGTTCTTTTGAACCTTATCTGAATTCTATTTACTCAGGTTCCAAATTGCTCTGGGTGACATCTGCTTGTCACCAGTAAAACCAAAAGGACAGCAAGGTAGATTGCCTTGCACAGGGCAGACAAGTAATTGCAGCTTTAATTTTGTTTTGTTTTTGGAAGGATCCAGGTGTCCAGCATCTTTATCTCACAAAAGAACCTTAATAATTGTGTGAATGTTGGCAGACAAGATGGCCCAGTGGGCAGACTTGCCCACCAGATGTGTTATTCCTGTGCTATTGAAATAGTGCTTCCTGTGGAAGCATTACACATCAGGAATTCTCTGCTCCAAGAACCCCAGCAGCTTCCAATAGGAGCACAACTAGAGACATAGAGACTTCTAAGCAGCCAAGAGACACATTTCACCCTGGAAATTCAGATCTCAACAGGGAGTACTCAAGCCATGTGAATGTAAATCATTCCCCAGAAAAGACTTTCTTCTTGTGAAACCAAATTTTCCAGAGCTGGAATCTGTTGGCTGGTTGGTGAATCTTTGGCTTGATAGGATTGACATTTTTAAAAACTCTGCACATGTAGAATGTAAGTTGGTTGTTTAGAATCTGACTTTAACTGTCTCCCCTCTCAAAATCAACCTTCTTTGTTGTATACGTACTCAAACTAGAGTCAGATGTGGGAAAAACAGGGGTTAAGTAAAAGTGCTAAGGTCTCCTTTACATAGAGACCATAGTTTGTGGGTAGAACTGTAGTTCCTGGTGACAGTAGGGACAATAAGAGGCAGGAGACAAACCAACCAAGGATTCAGGTAGGGGCTTAGAGAAAGTTCTATCTGTTAAAATTATCAAAGGAAATGGGAAGGGTTTTATCAGAAGGAATAAAGTCCAGTAACCAGAATTGATTGAAATTAGGGATCCAGAGAAAAATAAAAGCATTTTTCCTCCTTTAGGTCCCATGTAAATACATTTTCAGGTATAGCATACAGTAGGTACTATTTTTAATAGGCAAAAGTAGAGCATATAGTATATAGCAGGCAAGAAGGAATGACTGAATAAGACTTCTTGGACTTAGAGTATTTAAGTACTTAAAGTACTTGTTTTTAGCCACAGCTAGATCCAACACGGGACTCTTGCAGAACTGCCTTGATTCTTGAATTCTGACTTGGATCTATTCTCAGGGCATTGGAAACAGATTGACTGTGACCCACTGTCTTGAGATGTTGCAAGGTCATTGTGGAGACTCAGAGATACTTGACTTCAGTAAACTTGATTGCTTTAGAAAACTTTTCCTCTTCCCCTGGCCTTCTACCTTCAAGAATAAGCAAGCAAAATTCCTTTATTAGGGTGGAAATAATTGGATCTGAGACTAGTCTGGAAGAAACATCTGAACCTATCCCTGGACAAGTCAGGAAACTAGTTGAAAGTAACTACAACTGGCAAAGAAAACATTTCTAGAACATGGGCTTACCCTAGGGGTTTGTAGTGCAACCCCAGTGAGAACAAAAGAATAGAAATCCAAGGATGGGGAGGACCAGATAGGGCTCATAAAGGCTCTGAAGAGACAATATTATTGGTTTGGAGCATATAGTCAGACTTTACTGATTCCAGAGAGAATTAGTACAGAATTGCAGTACTTGAGGAGTTTAAGACAAACCTGGAGATAAAGTAAGGAATAAAGAAGGAATCAACATCAGAAGGAATAAAGTCCAGTAACCAGAATTGATTGAAATTAGGGATCCAGAGAAAAATAAAAGCATTTTTCCCTCCTTTAGGTCCCAGGTAAATACATTTTCAGGTATAGCATACAGTAGGTACTATTTTTAATAGGCAAAAGTAGAGCATATAGGTGAACATGTTTCTATGTAAGCAAATCTCTGAAGGTTTCCTTGATTCTAGAAATGTCTGCCCACTGAGTAACCAGCACGCACAAGTACAGATGTTCGATATCTTGCCACATGGGTGCATGTGTTTATGAAATATTTATCTGCTCATATGTAGCCTTCTTTGATAATGAGGATGAGGAACAGGTATAATGATGTACACAATTGAGTTTGGAAGTGGAAACTAGATCACAACTGGGTTCTTTTGTACTCTTCTGGCAAGCTACCAGTATTCTCAGGTATTCCACTCTACTTCATTCAATTCGACTTGATTCCGTTCCATTGCATTTCACTCCACCCCATTCCATATCATTCTGTTCCAATTTATTTTGTCTCATGGCTGGAACCCTGTGGAGTAGTCCAATGATAAAGGGAAAATTGTTGGTTCACCAGGAGTTCCCATAAAAAGTGTTTCATGAGGGTCAAATCTTTTGAGTACTTAAAACAAAAGTTCCACTTGAATCTTATGTTATCGGCTGAAAATGTTCAAAACATTTGTAAGAAATTCCTTTACTTTTATTCAAACTAAGTTTCCCCAAGATACTTGGCCACAAAAACATTTTAAAAATTTAGAATATACTTGTCGTGGCTTGTGTAACTATTTTAGTGAAACCTGTAGGATTGTTATATGTGGTGGCTGGTTGGGTGATCTAGAACTGGTCCCCAAATTTAAGTGTCCAGGTAGATTGGCACTTTTAGTACAAACTGGATACCACTGGCATCTTATAAATATTAAAGACCAGGTGTAGAAATTGATCATGTAAATGGACTCAGATTCTAGTAATTACTCTAGGGATTTAGGTGCGGTATGAAAGGGAAAGCTTTGAAGGGAGAAGATGCAATTTTTTTGTACTGCTTGGTTTGAAGTTTCAAGGGCAACCAAAATTAGCTACTGAAAATAGTTCTCAACTTTTTTAAAAATCAGAGAACATATATCTGAAGATATTCAAATGAAAACTCATGTCTATAGCTATCTCCAAACTTTTCCGGTGATCCCATCCAGGATCCTGACTCTTACGCTCTGGACAAAATACTTAGTTCTTGAATGTTTGAAGACACTAAAACACAGGCCAGGCCTCAATCTTGTGGTGTCTAGATTAGGAACATAAAAGCCAGTGATTCTACAAAGGGTTGCTGATGTCCCTTACAGGAATTTGGTTATTTCAGTGCCTTGTGTGTTATCTAAGTCAGACTAAGAGGCCTTTTATGAACATGGCTGGTTTCAATATTCCAGATAAACATGCAGTCATGAGAAAGGTAACACAGGGAACCAGGACAGTAGTTGACATATGGTTGGAGTTGATGGTAGAAAGAAGCCTATGTCAGAGTGAGGACAGAGCATCTATGCTCTTTTTGCAGTTCGTATTAAGATCTAGAAGAAAGCTTGCTCTCATCAGAAAGACCTGGTGTTGGAACATGAGAAAACAGCTGTGAAGATTAAGTTTCAAACTGGTTGTGAGTTCTCTGGATGGAGCTGAGACTGCATCCTCGATCCCAGAACCACAATTAAAACAGTGGCTTATGCTTGGAGAACAAGTGAAATTTAAACAATGAACCAAAGCCACTGACTGCCTCTCATCCTCAAATAGTCTATGGCCAGAATTGGGTCTGGGTGTTAGTTGAAGGGCTCAACTTTGATGTTGGTTCTGTGGTTATAGATGAAAAATTTTGAGGATAGTAGGTAGGGGTTCATCAATTTATACTGATCTAATTGCTCACTGTTTACCCTTATAATGGATTAATGTTAGAAATCAATAGAATGACATAATTAGAATTAAATAATGGTGTTTGAAAATATTCCAGATTCCATTGATATTATACCATAAATATGTCAGCATCCCCATGAACAATTAAACAGAAACACCCACAAATATTCAACAACATTAGATTCATAGTGTGATATGATACTGTTTATGGAATTTTTCACATTTCTAATACACTATAGGAGTATATCCATTATTCTATTTCCATTTAATTAAAGTTTTAAAGTTTTTTAAAAATCATTTATTTCCAAGTTATGGAACAATTTTTTTAAAAACTTACTTTTTCATTAAAAAACACATTTTCATTCTTATTCTACCTTTCCATCCTTCTTTTCTGTTTCCCTTAAATGTTTATTCTTCTGGAACGGGCTTCTCATTAAATTTTATTTTAGACTGTTTGTGGTTTCTGCATCATAGGATCCTTGTGCCTCAGTGATTTCTTTCTTTATAAGTTTTTTCTATTTTTTTTAACAAGGTTGTGTACGATTTTCTCTCCTTTCCTATAAGGTAAGTAGGGTGAATGGAACTTCCACTTTATAGACAAAGGATCTGAGAGAGAGAGGCAAACAAAGATTTATCAAAAGACTTCTGTGATATGTGGAAAAAATTTTCATGGAGAGTTTTCAAAATCTCAAAAATCACAGGGTTAACCCTGCACTCAGAGATTCTCTGGTGTTGATTGAAATTTGGGCAACTGGGATTTTCTCTTGCATGTTTAGGTTTGAGAGCCCCCTCCCCAAAGTATATTCCATCTCTGTGACCTCATTTATCACAGCCAGGCAGCACTGTCATCAAATTCACCTTCTTAATAGCACAGTATCTGCTTGGCCACACAGATAATAATGATCCAGGAAGATAGAGTTTCAAATTAACCTTGTGGGAAGCAGTTGTTAACCATCACCTGCCAAGGAAACAGGAGGAAACTGGACACTCTTTTGATATGTTTGGAGGTGACAAAAAATGACACCTCTTAAAATGACTCTTTTAGGGAGTGTATTTGAATATCAGCACAACTTGAGGCCATCAGATTGAGATTATGAGCACTTACTATCATTTCTTCTATAGTAGTTTAATGAATCTTGTCACATGGCATAATAAATCTACATTACCTGAAATCTAACTGTATATTTATTCCACAATTTGTAGATAAATAAGGCAGGTCAGAGCCCTGGTTAATGCCTGCAATTTCTCCCACATATAATTTTTTGTTGGTTATTTTGTTCATTATATGGGAGAGACAGTATCAAGTTTTCATCCACCACATATGAATGCTTTCCTTGGGTTGGTGGTGTCCATTTTATATCCAAGTCTCAGTACAGTGGGGAAGCAAATAGTCTCACACAGGCTATGATTATCTATTCTTTAGGTGAAAAACATGGTAGAAAACTAATCTTCTCCACACAAAAGATGATGTGATTATCTGGGAGTTTAGAGACCATACTTTCGGGAAAGAAGAGGTGAGCCATGGGATTTTGATGTGTCATAGCCTGGGGAGAAGAACCAATTGTTAACATGAAATACTGTAGTAGTTGGACCAGGGTTGATCCGCAGAGGTTTTGTGGCTGTCTCTAACTGGGTTTTCCAAAAGTAGACCCTGAGACAAGATCTTGGGTCCAAATATTTATTTGGGAGGTGATGCCAGGAAGAATGGTGTGGGGAGTAGAGAAGTGAGACAAGAAAGCCAATAAAGTGTGTGTTTATGAATGGGTCACAACACTGGGCAGAGGGGTCACTCCTGCTGGGTACCCTCTCTGTGTTTCCAAGAAGCCAGGGAATTTAATTCCAAGCTTTTATTTCACCATGAGGACAAAGAGGTACATATTGCTGTTGCATGTTTGAGAACTGTGGGGGCTTCAGGTGTCTTCTAGGGTGTGTTGAAATCTTCTGCTTTGATTAGGAAGTCCTTATAGCTTAGACTACTCTGGGATGTACTCTGATATGCCTGATAGATCTCTTAGATACTTAGCTCACTACAGAATTGAGGATGGTGAAATGCTCAACTTGTTCAAATATTTGTACACTGCTGATAATCTCAACTATTAACAGATGATTTTGGCATTCGTTAATTTGTATATATTTATTTATTTTTTTAAATCTTGAACTTATTTCATCCTTTTACATTTGTTTGTGTGCTTCAGAAAGTAAAGAGTGTGTGTCTGTGTGTGTGTGTGTGTGTGCACGCATGCACTTGTGAACTTGACAATATGCTTAAACATTAGTCACTAAAGGAAAATTGGTTGGACATGTGCATGGGTATGTGATATAAAACACCATGCTCATTGACATGAACTTAAGATGAAATGGCAAACATCTTCATTAGAAAATTGCCCTTCTGCTCAATGTGATATGTATACTATGGAGTATTTTCTTGAAATGGAGTTGAGCTTAATGTAGATGCTGGATGGGAACTTTTCTTGGAACTTTTATTTTCCCCTTAAGTCCTTCTTACTGAGTGGTCTGTGTGTTAAAATTAGGAACAGAAAAGTTGACTGCACCAAGCCTCCCTGTATTGGAATGCCTTTGATAATTATCATGAACAGTGAGAGCCAGTGTGGGCAACTGTGTTAAAGACAAAGTCTTTTCCCCACATGACCTGGGGGAAGGACAGATGACCTTGCACAGCAAAAGCTTGAGAAAGGCAAGTGAGCATGCTCCTGAAAGTTAGTTGGGATGAGAATCTCAGAGAGCCATTTGTGTCAAGTCTGGGCCGAGTTTGTAAAAATATGAGAGAAGTGCCAGAATTAATCAGTCATAAACTCTACATTTTCAAATAAACCATAGACAAAAAATTGATTTATCATTTTTCGCTATTTATCATTATAGTATGATTTGGCAGGTTAAGAGCCTAGTGATTTTAGACTGCTGGTATGAAGGCAACAGATTTTTTTTTTTTTTTTTTTTTTGCTACTTGGACACATTTTCAGTAGACTTGGAGGAGGTTCAGCCTGAAGAAATGCATAGTTCAAATAGCCAGTATGGTCTGAATATATTAAAATGTATATGGTATTGTTGTCACTTTAAGGTATTCTATTTTTCTTTTTTTTTCCCAAGCAATCAAAAGATGTTTATTTTTTAAAGAAAGATCTGTAAAAAAATAATTTTTTCAAACAGCTTTACTTTCATAGAGAAAACGTTCTACAGAGGTTGACTAAGATTTTAATATTTTAAATTGTACCATCATTAAATAAGGTGGGAAACCATATGAATTTCATTGCACTGGAAGAAATGCAAAGCATTTTTTAATATAAAGTATACAGAGCATTCTAGTCAACTACAGCTGTGTTACAGCTATGTATTCTTTTGGATTTGGTCCAAAGGAATCTGAGTCTGTTTCCAGAAAGAATGAAAAATGTTACAGACACTTGATCAGTTACTCCTCAATTAAGAATGCACAAAAAAGGCATTCCTTGTAGATCCCACTGAATCCAGTTTCCCAACACTGATACTTTCCTTTTCCCTTTCCCCCACCTCAGTTCACTTAGGGTTCCAGGTCCTTGAAACAGGCATTCAGATTTTCTTCAGAAACACATGTCCCATGGTCAGATGAACTACCCAGTTTTCCAGTAAGTTGTCACCTCTTCTGTTCCCAGATCTCTGCCATATTTAGGTTCAAATATCTAAGACCTTTTAAAGCTTGAAGATTTCCAGTGTAAAAAGCTACATCTGCTGTGTCCAACCCATTTTGAAGTCCTCCATCATTTATCATATTTAAGTGAGATAACTGCTTTTTCAAGTGAAGTTTATAACTTGTATTAATTCTTAAAAATAACACCTGTGTTTGTTCTTCTGGAAGAAGAACAAATATAGCTTCATGCATTTTTGCCATTTGCTTACAAATATTCCTGAAATAGGCAGAAGGAAGGGGAGCTTTCACTTCATGCTTTGATAATAGCTTGTCAAATAAGCTATCCATTATCGCTACAAGCTTAGCTGATATTTCAGCAATGTGGTCATGGTAATCTTTAGTGATATGATCAAAATGCCTAAGCATGTTATATTGCTTAGGTGGTAGTTGAGCTTCAAATGAGACCAGATCACAGGAATGTAGTGCACAATTAATTGCAAACATCATGAAGAAAGAGCCAAATTTTTTGTAGTTATTGTTTTTAGTCAACAACTTGCAATGCACCAGCTCCAAGAACTAACTGGCAACTTCTTGAATTGAAGTACTTCAATAAATCTGACAGATGAGTAAGCATGTCAGTAGTAACAAATGGGATGTTATCCACACACTGGCAATATTCAAGGATAATTCTTATTAATAGCAATACAGTTCCAACAACAGTATATTGTTGTACCTCGACAATGAGAACTTCAGCTAGTTTTCTTTCTTCCCCTGATTTTTTTTTCAGTTAAAACAATCTTTCCATCTGATATAGAATCAACAAGATCCTGAAATTCTGCAGTAACATCAGCTTGTTTCCAGCACTCATTGTCTAAGACAAGGCTGAGCTTGGTTTTTTCCTCTTCATGAAATCTATTTACAAATTTATTAGCTTGGCTTTGAAGTGCTCCAAGTAATGACATACTTTTTCTTCCACTGATCTGTTCTGTCTCTAAAATGACTGTTTCCATTAATCTAGAAAGTGTAGGAATTCCATGGAATTTAATTTCTTAAGAAAACCATCCTTTGCTCTTGACATGAGAAATTTGATGGCTTGATCATGACATATATCTGAGGCACTATACAGTAACTCTTGGATATTATTTGCCAGCTTCCCCAGTTCTAAGTCAGTTAATTTCATGTTTTCACTAACTATAATATCCACACTCCTGGAGTAGCAGATGATGATGTCCACTCTGCTAGATGAAGAATCAGTAGTACATTCTGGTTCAGATACCGAATCACTGCTGCAGGGCTCGCTATTTGGAGATGCATTTCTTTGTGAGGTAGCATCAACTACTATAGGCATTAATTTGCCCTCACTGAGTGCATCAATTATCAACATGCCTTCCTGGATTAAATAAGCCACCTCTTTGTCCAACAAATTATCTTTTGTAGCATTATTCTGCTGTGAAATCTCCTCCAATTCTTGAGTCCTTTGGTTTTTGTCAAGAACTGAGAGAACGACATTGTGAATGATATTCAATGTTGCCTTAAGTATCTGTAGGAAAATTTTAAACTTAGAAAAAATATCCTTCAACAGATCAAACCACTGAGGAAAATTCAACATTCTCATCTGATCTGCAAGCTTCATAACATCTTTGTCTATTTCTTCTATTTGTGAAAACTTCTTAATCACACACTGCTTAATGATATTCTTTGCTGTAATAATCATTTCTTCACCATAGATTTCTAAAAAAATTAAGTTTTCTTTGTTTTAAAAGTCCAAATACAAGAGATACAAGTCTTTCCTCTTCTAAAATTTGACAGTCATCTTCCAGTGGTCTATTTAATTCACTGTGTGAGTAAATAGAAAATTCTGCAACCATAATTTTATCTATCAGTTTTTCTAATTCACAAAGTTGTGATCCCAAATGCCTTTTCTTGAAGCAACTTTGAGGAAGCTGCATCATGACTTCCTTTTCCACCAGCAGTATTAAAATGAGACCATGGTAAAACTGAATTAAAAGTTAAGGAATCATCCAAGGCAAAATCTGGTTTCATAAAAATCTTAGGTACTTGCTCCAGATCTGTCCTGGATTTATCATGAGTATGTAAAAGACTCCTGTCAAAGGTATCTTTAGGAGGACAAATATTCTTGCATCTCTCATGCATCTTCTCTCTCTGAGAGATTTCCTGTTGACATACTGTAAAATGTTCCTTGTTGATCTGTGGGAGGTAGAATGAAGGTATGACTTCGATGTCCACAAAGTCCAATCCCCATGTTTTTCTGAAGAAGTCAGATTCTCTTTTTGCTAATCTAGGATCATTTAGTGCTGCTGGGAGATTTACTTTGGAATGATATACAGTCCATCTATTTTGATCTGTAACTAGAGATGGGATAACACATAAACTATCTGAATCACCTGTGGGTTCCTAGGGACATACATCTGGCAGTGACTGCACAGGCCGAATGTGTTTTGTTGGATCTACCTCTTTTTTAAAGAAAACATCACTGCTGCTTCCTTGAGGCACTGGTGAAGAACTGTGACTTGAAGCCATTGCATAAAATCACCACTCAACTGCGGTCCCCGGCAGCCACCCCAGAGCGAGGCCTAGTGCATCGCCGTCGCCTCTGGCCCTCCACGTCGAACGGAGGCTGCTGCTCTGCCGCCACTGCCACCCGGAGACCAGCCAGGCCGAACCCGGCTTCCCGCCTCCGCCTCGCGCCTACTGGCCCGTCGGCCTGGGGAGCACAGGGCCGCCCTCTGGAGCCCAGCTGGACGCGGGAGTAAGAGGCAGCAGCGGCGGCTCCCTCACGTCTCTCCCGGGTGTCCTGTCAGCCAGCAGTTTCCCCCGGGTCCTCAGCACCGCCTCCGCAGCTCCTGCCACCGCCTCTCCCACATCCCCGGCCTCCAGGGGAGCCGCCGCTGCCTTCGCTGCCATGCAGCGACCACTGCCCCTGGGGCTTCTGATTCCAGCTCCACTGCTTCTCCTCACCCCGCCCGCCCGACCTGGCAGGGTCAGGGAGATGGCGTCGGAGGCTGCCGCGAGGCCGCCGCAGTCCCCAGCCCACAATCCACCGCGCGGCTCCGCCTGGGCGGGAGGACCTGGGCCCTGACCCGGGGGAGAGCTGGAGCCTCGGTGAGGGGTCGCGGCGCGGGCCGGCGTGCCCTCCGCGGGCGCAGCCGCGTTCCCCCCAGGCGGGGAATACCCCGCGCTGCTCCTCTGCACCTCCTCTAATAGTACCACAGGCAAAGACAAAAATCCTCCCTGAACTCCACTTTTCCCCACGACCCTTACCCCCAACTGAGGCAGGATGTTAGGGATGACAAGATGCTGGAATGTGGTATTCTGTTGTTCTATGTCTATGTTTTTCTCCATATATGTTAAATAAACATGTATATAAAATACACATTTTAAATTCGTATACATATTATATCAGTCAAAATATTGTCAGAGAAGCTGAAACCATGCTAGTTATTTTAACAGAGAAAATTTAATACATGAAATATGTTAAACATATATGGAAGATTAAAATTTGTTAGAGAATTAGCAAATATTTCATGCAGCTACTACCTTGGGCTATGGGAACAAGAGGAGGACATACGTTTAGGAAAAGATTGGAGGAGGGACTCTGCAAAACTGGATCTAAAGGGATGTGATGAGACTAGTTCTTAGCATGTAGGGCAAGAATAAATGCATAAAACCATAGTATTAAAGGCTGGAATCCAAAATCACTGCTAGGTGAGAAAGCAATGGTAGGTAATGTGGATTGGAATAGAAAACCAACAGAAAAAGGCAAAACTTTCTCCAACTTCCCATCATTCAGTCTTCCTCTAGCACCCCTTACTTGTCCATACTAGCAAAGATCAGGTAGCAACACTGAAATGGTCTGCAGAGCTCCAACCCCAGCATCCACACCAGCCTTTTGAAGGTGACCTTAGAGGTGAAACACTACAACCTAAAAATCACTGTGCATACATAGTGGATTGAACACTTTGAAATTGCCGATGCCCTTTTAAAGTATTTTAATTCTATAAAACTATTTTTTTCAATCCACAATTTTTATGAGCCAAAAATACAGGGGAAATCATCTTGTATATAATCAAAATATATTCATGTGTTCCTAAAGGCTTACATCATTGAGTATCTAAATATAAACACATTATCAAACATATTTAAGGTAGAAGAAGACATTTCTACACCTAATTAAGTTAAAGGCAGCTGGTACTCTTCTCTGAATGAGACAGAAATCTACCAGACTTTCCCCCTATGTATAAGTAGCACTCAACCTGGGACCTGATGATACTCACCCTGACATGATTTTGCATGGTGTAAATTTCCTCTGCAAAGTGCCTTCCCATCATGGATATCTCTTTGATTTATCATCCTGCTGCCTTGACTGTGATCCATTGAGTCTTCAAGGATCCATAGGGGGCCACGTTCCAGTAGCAAGAGGTTAGCTTAAAAACTCCTCCAGTATCTAGATTAGAAGAGGGAATCCAGGTCTTATGAGGAGTTCCTTTAAGGATGTGAAGTCCCTTACAATGTTGTTGCCATGGGAATACCATGGTGTTTTAGTGTACAGCTGGCTATCTCTTGGAGGGGCACAATCCACAATCTGTTTTGGATATCCATATGCATTTTGGAACTGGGCTCTTCTCGTGTAAAAGAAAAGTATGTTTGCATTTGCTTTATGGAAATGATTCAGAGGCCATTGAGTAAGTCATCGGTAAAGGCACACGGTGTGCTCATAACAGGCCATGTGCTCCTTAGGCATTTGTCAAGGGCTATTGTGCTGTTCCCAAAGCACTTGGTACAAATTCCCATTTTTTTTCCATTACTTGATTTAAATAGAGTATAAGAGAAGGGAGAGTGAGGCCTGAAAATCTGCAATAGAAGGAATGAATTCAAAAGGAATCTGAATTGTTAGGTAGCAACAATGTGCAACTCATTTCAGGGAATCCCAC
Source organism: Sciurus carolinensis (assembly GCF_902686445.1). Classification (NCBI taxonomy): domain Eukaryota; kingdom Metazoa; phylum Chordata; class Mammalia; order Rodentia; family Sciuridae; genus Sciurus; species Sciurus carolinensis. The sequence goes on along the minus strand of NW_025920201.1, from coordinate 181,029 downwards.
AGGCAGCTTTCCCAAAGCAGACTTTTCCTCTCCAGGTACCCACTCTTCTTTCCTGCAGTCTTCTTTCTCCCTGACAAACCAATGCCACAATTTCAAAGTGATTCAACTGACTCCCAATTCTTCCTCTTTCACAATAGCAGGGAGTAGAGGAAACTAACAAACAGCTGACCCAACTGTCAGACTTAATAGCAGCCAAGTGATGTTTGTAGGCTAGGCCATGCATGAAAGATGACTTTATAATTGCCTTCCAGATCCCAAGGATAAGAGCATATGTTGAAATCAGCATAACCCTCTTCAGTTTTTCAGACTCCAACCTCTAGAGGTCCAGGAGATGTGTTGGCAGCACCAGCATTTGGCCTTGATGTGAGGATCATCTCCCTCTTCAGTTGAATGTGTTCTGGGCATTTAGTTTACCCCTCATTTCCTGTTTGTGCCCTCTAACATATCAAATGGCACTTATTGATACACTGTGGCCTCTTTCCAGAGGGGCTCATTATTGCCTTTACTGCATATAAAATCCTTTTGTGTTTAAGCCTCTCGGCACTTTCCTTTTTTTTTTTTAATCCCATCTGTCAGTGGGCTTTTGCGCCCTGTGCGTCAGTGTATGAATACTTCACTGTTCCTCCGAATGAAGCTCCTGTTTCTGAAGTCCTTTCACTGGGGAAGGCTGCTGGAACAATTTTTAAAGGATAAGTAGGAGAAAATGGAAGAAAAAACAAAACAAAAAAGTCATTGTGTTCAGCTCAGGACAGTTTGGTTTACAGCCTGGTGGGCTCCTGCTGACCTGGTGCTCTCCCTTGAACCATAGTTTCACGCTCTTATCTTGAGAGCATCCACTTTCTTTGGTCTAAAGCAAAGGTAAATTGTAGGAACCTGTTTTTTTATGGGAAGATGGAATGTCCTAAATAAGATGGTAGTGCTGTCTCATTCTTTCTGCTTCTGTTAGATCTGTGGATATCTGGGGGTGTTTCTAATTCTGGGGCAAAGGATACTGAAAAAAAAGAGTCCTTAACTTTTCTTGATAAATATCAACCCATTGCACTCTTTTTCAATTAAGTTACTTGCATGTTCTCAATCAGAAAATTTCTAAAGCACAGAGCAGAATAGAGTTGGCATTGATGCCAGTCAGTAGGCAGGATGGGAGGATGTGTGTGACCTTGACCTGATGACAGGTGTGCATGTCACCAGGTAGTGCACTGTGTCATTCCTAAGTTTAGTGTTAGGAACAGTGGAACAAAGACTCAGAGTTCTTATGCCTTTCAGACTACCATCTTAATTTTGAACTGTTCCATGACATTGGGACTGAGACCCAGCAGTTCAGAAACAGTGGAATGTAGTAGCAGGTTATAGGAGTCTCATTGTGTAATCCATGAGCCTTTGCATCAGAATTGCCCGTAATGTTTCAGAGAACTGCAATATCTAAGGCCCACCCTAGAAATGCTGATTCAAAATATTAGGCCTGTGTTTTAATAAATACTTCCAGTTATTCCAATATACACCAAAGTTTGAATATTATTTTTATAGCAGGCCAAATGGTAACTGTAAGTGGGATCAAAAAATAAAGCATTTCCAAGGTTAAAGCATTAACCTTGATTAGAATATTGTCTTATTTATACCAGGAGGAACATCCTTCCTTACCTATGAAAATATTTTATGTGGAAGAAAATAGTGAGAATGTTTCACCTGGGGAGACTTCTCCAGCTTAGTTTCAATAGACCAATTGGCCATATTCTCAGTTTCATGTATATTTCATTTCCTTACAGTTCTTCTCATTTAGTACTGTCAATACAACAAATAATAAAAGAAGAGTAAAAATATTCATCTCTTCTTTATCATCCTGAGGGCTGGGTGAATTGGAGATACACTGAATATCAACCATCAAATCTTTGTTTGAATACTACCATTAAGCATTTTTCTAAACGTTAATCTGGAAAGCTCCAGGGATGATCTTATGATGCCTCACGGTACCTTTTGTAGAACAAATTCTCACTCTAGAATTCATGTTGTTGCTGAAGAATATGTCCATGTGACCTTTGGCGAAGATTGATTTTTTTCTTCCCATTTAGATGAAGTACCAGCATGAAAAATGATTCAGTAAAGATTACAGAAGAACAATTGGATAAAGTAACTAGAGAGTTCAATAAATGCAGGCTTTTCTGTATATGGTTCTGAATCCAAAATCAATGGTCAAAGTCTGGACAAAAGAGACCATAGCTTTTATGCCAGGCACATTATTCTGCTACCAAGACTGTCAACCTCAGCAACTTAGAGAGACCTCACTTCAAAATCACAAAAACATTTTTTAAAAATAAATATTTATGGATATAGTTCTGTAGTTCTGTGGTAAAGTGTCCCTGGGTTCATTTACCAGTACCAAAAAAAGAAAAGAACTTTGGAGATCTTTGAAACTTGAATTCCAGGGAATTTCATTATTTAAGTTGCCCCTTTCAGAAATTTCCAGTAATTCACAATGGAATTATATAGGCAGTCATTTGAATGGAGTAAATAGGTAATCTACAAAATGTTATTCACAGTATTTTTTTAATCACTGTTGATTTGCTGTGCCCAGATCTGCATGGAGGTAAAATATCCAAACTATCACATTTTTATTTTAAAATTCCATGCTTATTACTCACAGAAAAAATAAGTATTAGTTTTGTTAGGGAACTTTCCCCAAATCCATCATTTCCAGGAAAATGCACTACTCTGATAAACAAAAGAAACTCTCTGCTGTGGTTAAATGAAAGTTGTTTTTGACCTCAAAATTCTGAGTCTACGTTTAAGAGTCAGCATAGTTCCACTGCCCAGGCTTCTAAATAAATTCTGGTCGGTTGCCTGTTTGGATTCACCTATCCTGTGACTGGGTAGAGAGGCTTCTGGCATGGGAGAAGGTGAAGAGGAAGTTTCTGGCTTGTCTCAGGTGCTGACTTGTCTTTGCTCTTCATTGAGCTTTCTACTTTTTCATACTGGTGGCAGCAATCAGGCCATCGGAGTCTATCTGTGGGAGTGGGGGCAATCACACTCCCCACTGCTCTCCCCCTCTTTCTGGATTAGGAAACACTTTTGCACACATATCAGAGAGAACTTCCCTGTGGGAGTTCCCGGGACCCCCAGCCTTGGGCATGGTCAAGATGGCGCCTGACGCTGAACCAAAAGCGGCCAGCTATACAGTAAACAACCAGCGAATTCCAATGATTGGCTAGTTAACGATGTGACTAGAGCATGCCCCCCTCGTGTACCCATCCTATGCTTGCAGCTGTCCACGTTTATCTCGTGTACTCTCCCCTGATTGGTTGAAGTGTATATAAGCCTGGAGGGTGGGAGAGTAGGGGGGACGGAAGAAGCGGAAGAAGTGGCGGCGGCGGCGGCAGTGGCAGCGGCAGAGGCTGGAGCTGAGCTGGAAGCTGGGAGTACGCGGGAGCTGGAAGAAGCTGGGAGAAGGGAAGCTGGGAGTGCGCAGAAGCTAGGGGTAAGAGAAGCGTAGGAGAGGAACTGTGCACAATAAACTTCCAAAGCTTCAGACATTTGTTGTGTCTCTCTCTGCGGCCAGAGGGGACGCGATACTTCCCTGCTCCAAAGTGAAATCCAGAGTCATCTCTGAAAAGCTCAGATTCACAATACTCTTCCCCACATTTCATCAAGCTTTGCTGGCCATTTTGTTCTTCAGGAGTCTTTCTCTCTATTCATCAGTCAATTTTACAAAAGATTGTGTACATTTTTAACCACCAAAAAAGTAGAAGCCATAATGACCAAAATGTAAGAGTGATATCAAGTGAATGATGTCAATCCAATGAAATCTGACCTAAGGAAGTCTCTCTATGTATCCATACGTAACGAACTGCACTCTAACTTGGTATGTACCCATGCTGAAACCTAATTTAGGAATGTACTTTCTAGCTGAGTGTCAGTCAGTCATAGCAGACAAGTTTCAGCATCACAGGTGACCAACTGTTGGAACCACATTCAAATAAGACAAATATGACCAACCCATTTGTACCTTATTTCCATTTTCTGTATGTCATTTCTTCTTCACTGGCTATAAATGTAACATGCATGTGAGATGGGATGAAGCATTAGGAACCATTTTTGGTCCAGACTACTGCAGGATTCTAGAAGAATAAAAGCCAAGAAACATATGTAAGCCAAGTAAGATGAAGAAGTGAGAAGAGATTTCAAGTCACCAGAGGAAGACTTAAGAATCAGCGTGAAATTTACTATTTTCTTTCTTTCCATTAGCCATGGTCACCATCAATAATCCTTCTGAAAAGAGGCTCTTTTTTTTTCTTTTTTTAACACTACCTGATTCCCAACATAAGGATAGTGCTAAACTCAACTCCAGCTGATGCATGATAGAAATGTAGCATGAGCAATAGATTAAACCTTTGATGTTTTTGTGACTGCAGCATAACATAGCTTGTGCCGAACTTTACAAATGGAGCCCATAATTAGCGTCTTAAAGACCTTTTTTTTTTTTTTTAATTCAAACATGTCCCAAATAACAGGGCTTCCTAGGAGAAAAGTAGAGAAGTGGGACTGGGAAGACACCTGATGAGTCAGAATCCTGGAATCAGAGGGAAAAAATCCTTTGTCCTGCCATTCTTTGCAGATCTCTTGAGCACAGATGAATCATGATTCAGTGATCCACTATGTGAGTAGGGTCACAGAGAATGACGAAACCATTGCACTTCATATCAGAGATCCAACAGTCTGTCTTCACAGAGGTGAGCTCACATTCCAGCCTACCTATAAGTATGACACTGGCTCCGATGACTGGGACACCAGTGAGAAGTGTCATGCTCCTGCCTGGTGTGACTGGGTCCTCTGGAAAGGGAAGAACATAATTCAGCTGAGTTACCAGAGCCACATGGCCCTGAAAACCAGTGACCACAAGCCTGTCAGCTCCATGTTTGGGGTGAAAAAAAAAAACTCAGAGCTTTGAGGACTTAGTGGCATTTCCTGTTAAACCACAGTCATTTAGTCTAACACCATCTAGGTTCTTAGTACTGTCCATAATAAGGACTACAACTAATTTGCAGTAAAGGCAGGTGTTGGGATGAGGGTCATAAATGAAGAACTGTACCGGAAGACTCTGGAGGAAATTGTTCGCTCCCTGGATAAGATGGAGAATGCCAACATTCCGTCTGTGTCTCTGTCCAAGCGAGAGTTCTGTTTTCAGAATGTGAAGTACATGCAATCGCAAATAGAATCCTTTACGATTCATAATGGACAAGTACCCCGTCAGTTTGAATTCTTCAACAAACCTGGTGAGGAATCTTTCTGTAAGCAGTGGCTGAATGCCAACCCCAGCAGAGAACTCCTCCTTCCAGATTCTGACATTGAGATTGAGTTGGAGCTCTTTGTAAATAAGACAACAGCTACAAAACTCAACTCTGGTGAAGATAAAATTGAGGACATTCTGGTTTTGCACTTGGACAGGAGGAAAGATTACTTTTTGTCTGTGTCTGGGAACTACCTTCCCAGCTGTTTCGGGTCCCCCATTCATACACTGTGCTACATGAGGGAACCAATCTTGGACCTACCATTTGAAACTGTTAGTGAGCTGACTCTGATGCCATTGCAGACTGAAGATGATGGCAGCCAGTTAGAGAGACCCATGGAAATCCCCAAAGAGCTCTGGATGATGGTGGATTACCTGTACTGAAATGCTATCCAGCAGGAAGGTCTGTTTCAGCAGCCAGGACTGAGATCAGAATTTGAACATATCAGGGACTGTATGGATACTGGAATGATTGATAACCTCTCTGCTAGTAATCATTCCGTAGCTAAAGCCTTGCTGCTTTTTCTGGAGAGTCTGCCAGAGCCTGTTGTCTGTTATAGTTCCTACCATAACTGCTTGGAGTGTTCTGGCAATTACACAGCAAGCAAACAGTTTATTTCTACTCTTCCCACATTCCACAACAATGTCTTCAACAACTTGATGGCGTTTTTGCAAGAATTACTGAAAAATTCAGCAAAAAATCATTTGGATGAGAATATTCTAGCTAGCATATTTGGCAGCTTACTGCTTCGAAACCCAGCTTATCACCAAAAGCCTGAAATGGCCGAGAAGAAGAAGGCTCAAGAGTTTATTCACCAGTTCCTCTGCAACCCACTCTGAGTCTTTTGGTCTCCTTCCTTGTTTCAATCAGGGCAGCCAATTTACAGCTCCACCTGTTGCAGCTCAGGGGCTCCCTTCAAAGCACATGAGGTCATCTGGAAGCAAGAATGGCAGCTCCTGAGCCTAGATCTCCCCTCACCTGTGTCATCATTGATCAGCACACTCAGTGTTGAGTTGTGAAGACATGAGAGAAATCCACAATAATAAAACTGACATTCAATGTTCAACTTAAGTTATTTAACACAGACAGACCTCTATTTATTTTAATTTTAAAAAAATTTTATACTTGTGCTTACTCAGCTTGCCTCCAGGGCATAGTCAATTCCTTCCCTGTAGCCTAGACTGCGCTCCTCATAATCAGATATTTGAACAAACTTTGAAGTCCAGAAAGGACAATGAAAATGGACATTAAGTATGTAGCTGGATGCTTCTGGATAAACAAGCTTTAGCCTCCTGAGATCATTCTATTGCCCAGTCTGAGGACATGTGTATATACATATGCAACTTCTATTCCCTTCCTACTCAGATCTGGCTCAATAATTCTGAGGCTGGCCACTCAGCTTCTGAGGGCAATACAGTGACTTAAAAGTGCAATACTGAAGAACTGGGTGTTCTGGTGAAACAAGTGGAATGTCCTAGGCCAGCAAGCCCTCCAAACTGTATATGATGCATCATTCCTCTCATATTTGTGATATATTTTAATAATAAACATTTTTAACAGTGAAAAAAAAACTCAGGGCTTTGAGGTCTTAGTGGCGTTTCCTGGTAAACCACAGTCATTTATTCTAACACCATCTAGGTTCTTAGTACTGTCCATAATAAGGACTACGACTAATTTGCAGTAAAGGCAGGTGTTTAGTAATAGATATAGATGCTTTCAGATATAATTACAGCCATGGTTTGTCCTTTCTGGGTCTTCTATTCTGATTTGTTATTTTTTACAATCTCAAGTCTACTGAAGTTCAGTGACCAGATAATAGCTACACAGCAAGTAAGTGGCAGAATATGTCCAGAAATCCTAGAAAGTTTGGGGACTGGGGAGACAAGAGACTATAGAAGGTAAAGTCATGTATTCATAAGTGACTTTTCACTCAGACTTCACTAGCTATAGCCTAAAAGAGTCGGGCTTCAATTTCTAGAATAGACACACATTCATCATGAAACACAGGCCTGCTGCTCTTATCTCAGCCACTGCTGGTTATCACTTTGGAGAAAAACCATGCCTGAATGGACAGCAAGAGGAGGCCAGGAAACACCCAACAGATTAATATGTTATATATGTAATACTATGTAACATATGTATGTGTGTGCACACACATGCACGTATATATATTTGTACATGAAGGGGAACCAGGTTTGTCGGGGAGGCAGCCCTTCCCAGCGCAAGTGCTGCCATTTGGGCCTGTGCCACAGCCACTGCCCAAAGGCTGAATATGACTCAGGGCACAGTGGCCCACGGGTGGAGCTCTCTTGGAGTCAGGGGTGCACACCACAGGACAAGTCTATGCCATCCTTTATCCAGTGCTCTTTGTTAGTTGGTTTCTATTGGCCTTGGACATCTAGGCAGCCTGGTCTCCAGGAAATCCCCTTTTCTCTTTCCAATTCATCCTTTTTCCAGGACTTTCTCATGGACAATGATCCCAAATCTTATCCATCCCAAACTTTTGGAGGTCATTTCAACATATTCGTATCACTTGGACATGACCAAAGTTTTCATGAATTCAGTTTTCCACATCTTCTGTGCAGGGGAATACTGGGTATAGACAAGTGTATACATGCAAGTGACTATCAACTTGGTCTTCATGAATAATCCAATTATAAATGCTGGACCTTATTCCCAATTCTTGGTGACACATTTACATAATCAAATACTATGGATTCATTATAAATTGTCATTTTAATTAGGTTTTCCAAACACTGATCTAGCTCATAAGATTCCCAGAGGTGGATTTTTTTTAATTGTCAGATAGTATAACACGGTTTCTTAATTTTGAGCATGGTTATATTAATAGAGGTTGTCAAATTAGTTCATGAATTGTGTTGTTTTTTAAGCAGTGAAAGAATATAAAATATGGGATGTCTAAATAATGGAAAATTGTGTAGCTGTAAAAATGATTTTAGTAACATTGGAAAGCACTTATGATACATTATATTAAAATCAAAATAGAATACATAGTTGTGTAAGGAAACTTAAAAGGAAATACCCATAATGCTGAACATTTTCTGATGGCTTATTAGTGACAGTTTTTCTTTATGTGTATGTTTTTTATTTTCAAATATCCACCATGAAATGAATGACTTGTATGAACATAAAAAATTCAAATATTAAAAGAAATCACAACCTTCTTTGTGATGTTTTTAAAGGCAATAACCATAAAATTGTAGCCTTCTGGACAGTCTTTAGGAGACCAAGTTTGTCGTACTAGAAGTTTCCCCAGGGGTGGTAAGCTAGTCAAAGCAGCTAATTCCATCACCAGCTGGCAATTTTGTCATTAAGAATGAGGAAGTTCACCTTAAACCTCTCCAGTTCCCACCATGGACCATCTTCACTGTCTCGGGGTCTGAGACACCTGAAGCTCCTGCAAAGGCATCACAGGCCATGTCTGAAGCCTCTGGCAAGCCCTGTACCTGGATCTTGCTCTGTTCTCTCACAGCTTGCAGTTTTTTAATTACCAGCCAACCACAAAGCTGAGTCCTAGCAGTGCAACTTTTTTTTTTTTTTTTTTTTGCGGTGCTGGGGATCGAACCCTGGGCCTTGTGCTTGCAAGGCAAGCACTCTACTGACTGAGCTATCTCCCCAGCCCAGCAGTGCAACTTTGATGGCATCAGAGAACAGGCCTGGCTGGCCGAGGGTTGGTTCATAATTACTTCTGGGTGACCAGAAGGGCAGCTGTACTGACACTCTGCTAGGTGTAGGGCTCTGATCTCAGTGCGCCAGAATCATTGCTTCCCATTTTCCCCAGGTTCAGTGGTATTTACACTAATTAATTCCTGCAAATAAAAATGAAGTCCCTCCCTGAGGTCCAAAGCAGGGGTTGTTCACAAATCATGAAGGAAAATAATGACCTGGAGTGACACGGAGTTTGATTATATAAGAGAAGGAAGAACCACCCCCTGGAACTTCTGCATGCTGGACACTGGGCTGAGGCCTTTTGAGAGAAGCTCATAAGCACCCCATCTGGGGACTGAGTGCATTTTACCCTGCAAGGTATTGAAGGAAAATATGCCTCTAATAAGCAGTTGTTTGGTTTGGTGATGGGTCCCTAATGAGAAATACAGAGGGCCCTGATGTTAATCATTGCTGAGCAGTTTGATGTGGTACAAAACCATGGACTTTGGAGTCAGGTGTGGCTCTAACTCCTGGCTCTGAATTTGGGATTTTTGTTATCCTAAGGCGGGGCTTCTGCAGCAACATGGGAAGTGTGTTTGAATGTTGAGCAGCCCGAAAACCTGACCCAGAGCCTCATGCAAGATAGCTAGCAAAGTGACTGACCAGTAGGAGGTGGCCCTTGCCCTTTTATTTCCATAACTGGACACTGAATGCAAGTGAGAAAAAAATTTCATGAAAGAATCATCACTGTGCTTAGTGAAATGAATGAGGTCAACCAGGACTAATTAACTCAAAGCTGCCTTTGGCCTTGTCAACACAGAGAGGAGTTCACTGGCTGTTTGCTAACTCACCGTCTTAGAAGCCAGCAATCTCTTTATCCTGAGTATTTCAGAAGTCTCAGTTCTGTCTCACAGAACTGTTGCTAAGGGGGTTAGAGTGTGTGGATGCTCACATTCCATGTCTCTCAGATGCCTCCAAAATCTCTATCTTATTGTTTTTTTTTTTTTTATTGTTGTTAGCAATCAAAACTCTTTCCAAATAAGTAAAAACAAAAGATATATTCCCTAATGCAGAGAAAAAACACTATTTTAACAGTGAGTCCTTAGAGCAGGATGGTGCTGCAGATGGCAGCACACACAGTTCTGCTGCTGGGGACACCACACGGCCTCCACTCATCTTCCTAGAGTTAAGCTGACTCTTGGAGATAAACCTGCTTTGTGGGAATCTACAGGTAGCAACATAAGCATCCAACATCAATGGCAAGATAAAACATATCAACAAATAAAACACAGGTTCATGTTCCTTCATCCAAAAGTTCCTTAGGACCAGGAATTCAGATTACTGTGGATGAAATAATAAGGCACACATTCTATATACTGTGAAATGTCCCCAGCTAGGTTTGGAGCCACCCTGATAATCAAACACACTAGTATTGCAGTAAATCATGTGGAGAGCCTCACTCAGTGGGATGAAGGAAGAATATACAAAGCCACCTCACACAGTTCAGACTTTGCTCCATGTTAGTTACCAAGGTCTTGCAGCATTTCAAAGCTTTTGCCTTTGACATAATGGCAGAGGAATGGACAGCCTTATTTTAGTAGTAACTTTACAACACTGTAATTCTGAAAAAAATTTAATAATGCAGGGAAATGGCTCATAAAATAAGACAGTATTATTTAGCGGGTGACTGAAAACAATATGGAATTTTAAAGTTTCTAAACTTTTAAAACCTTTCATGTTGAGATGGAAAAATGATGTATCTGAAGCCAAGTTGTGGTTGTTTCTGAGTTGTAGGATTATTGGTGATTTTCATTTTCTTCTTTGTGCTTTTGAAAGTTTTCTAAAATTTCCACCAGGATTAGAAATAAATTTAACAACAAACAAAGTTAATTAACTTTTATACCATCTCAGCATGTTTAAAAGTGGGCATTTTGGGGGTACTTGTTTGGGATGTAGAGAAGGGCTGTCTACTCTCCAAAGGATTCTGGCCAGGGTAGAGTGTGGCTCAGTGGAAAGGGCCTGGAAACAAGCTTTTAGTGACCTTGTCTCTAAATCTCAGCATCTCGGGTCTTATCGGTTCTGTCCATACTAAAGAAAACATACTGGAAACCAAACCCCAGTGTGGAGCAGGGCACATGCAGGTCTGTCTCCTCATCTCTTACAGCATTAAGCTATTCCAAGGAACAAGGCTTTATGCATTCAATGGATGGTTAGGGAAGCTGTGTGTTTTGTTGCCCAGAAAGTCAATGCAAAATAGTCTGCTAATTTCAGAAGCAATTTAGAAAATGACATCTAGGCCCCATCTTAATTCTTGTGGAGTTTCTCCATCATTTTCTACATAAGAACAAAATGATTTGTTAAACATATGGCTCACACTGAGGGCAGAATCTAGATCTTCATTATTTTAAGTGTGGCACATTGCTCAGTGCCTGAGTTGATGTATATGTTATAATAAATGCTGTAGACAGACCTGATGCAATTATACACAAGAATGTGTGCAGATTCTTCTCATTGTATGTATATATACCTATGTATGTAAAGTGTGTGAGTGTATATGCCTGTGTAAATATATAGGTATGCTCACAGATATGCACACGTGTGTAGATGTATATAGGATCTGTTTCTGTTTCATGTATTTGTATTCATTAATTCACTATTAAAGAACCTAACTGGAGATATTGAGATGGTTTAAGTGTGGCTAAACCTTCGTCACCAGGGTGATTGTGTTGAGGGTGGGGTCCTGGGGAGGTAATGAGGGGCAGAGCCCTCAACAAGAGCTCTTGTGTCCTTATGGAAACCACCCTAGGAGTTCTCTCATACTTCCTCCCATGTAAGGACACCATCTTCTTGGAATTTCCAAGGATCCAGAACTACAGAAAATACATTTCTGTTGTCTATGAGTTACCTGGTCTAAGGTATTTTGCTATAGCAACCCGGCAGACTAAGACAGATAACGGAATTAGTCATGGTCACAAAAGACCTTCAGGATTCCAGTGATAGAACTGTAGTAAATTCCAGGCACAGAATTGTAGGACATCATCCCTCAAACCTGGCTGGTCACAGACCCAGCTAAGCATTAAGAAAATAAGATGATGATGTACAGGTGTTCTGACTTCTTTGGCCCAGGAAAGAACACTGAGATGGTTCTCTGTCCAGAGCTTCCCTGGTGATGCTAATGTTCTGCTGGACTTAGAATCTGTAGCCTTGTATCAATAGTGATGATTGTCACTGAGGAAGGAGGTGCTGCCCCAAAGGCACATCCCCTGCCTATGGGATAGGGAGCACACATTTCCAAATGGCACTCACACCACGTCTGACATGTGACACCTCTCCTCACACCCTCGCTACTGCTGCAGATGTTCATCCAGCATGCGAGGAGGGAAATGCTTCTAGGATCCACTGCTCTAGTTCAGCACTGGTCAGATTTTGTTGCATCTTGGTGCTGATGAAAACATAGAATCTGATTCAGTATCTGGACTGGACTCTGCATTTCTTTTTCTTATATTATTCTTTTTAAAATTTTTACAGACTGCATTTTGATCCATTGTCCACAAATGGGGTACAACTTTTCATTTCTATGGTTGTGCATGATGTAGATTCATACCATTCATGTAATCATTCATGTACATAGGTTAATGATGTCTGTCTCATTCTACCATCTTTCATACCCCTGTTCCTTCTCCCTCTCATTTCCCTCTAAAATAATCCAAAGTTAAAATACAAAGAACTCAATCAACAAATGGGCCAAAGAACTGGACAATTTACAGAAGAAGATATACAGGCGATTAATAAATAAATGAAAAACTGTTCAACATCTCTAGTAATTAGAGAAATGCAAATTAAAACAACTCTAAGATTTCATTTTATTCCATTCAATTAGAATTGCTATTATGAAGAACACAAACTATAATAGATGTTGGTGTGGATGTGGGGGAAAAGGTACACATTTACATTGCTGGTGGAGGTGCAAATTGGTTCAGCCACTCTGGAAAGCAGTGTGGAGATTCCTCAGAAAACTCGGAATGGACCCACCTTTTGACCCAGTTATCCCACTTCTCAGTTGATACCCAAAGGACTTAAAATTAGCATACTACAATAATGCAGTCACATCAATGTTTAAAGCTGGTCAATTCACAATAGCTAGATTGTGGACTCTGCATTTCTGGTTTTTTTTTTTTTTTTTGGCAGTGCTGGGGATTGAACCCAGGACCTTAGGGCTTAGTGAGGCAAGCACTCTACCAACTGAGCTATCTCCCCAACCCCTCTGCATTTCTTAAGAAGCCCTCCAGGTGATGCTGCTTTGACAAAATTCTGCATTGCTAAGCGTGCTGGGCAGGAGATCATGGTGGTTGAGGATAACAACTTACTTTTCATTTATGTGGTACTGGTGGGTCTTTTTCTTTAATGTGTGTGTATATTGAATAGCTTTTTCATTTCAATCTTTGTTTCATTTCAGGATGGGTTAGTGTTACAGTTTAGATATAGTACCCCCTAAAACTCACATGTGAGACAATGTAAGAAGATTTGGAGGAGAAACGATTGGGTTCTTGCCTTAACCTAATCAGCAGATTGATCTATGATGGGATTAATTGAATGGTACCTGAAAACAGGTGGGATGTGGCTGGAGGGGATGGGGCATTAGGGGCATGGCTTTGGGTTATATATTTTGCAACTAGAGAGTGGAGTCTCACTCTGCTTTCTGATCACCATGTGAGCTGCTTCCCTCAGTCACTCTTTCCCATGGTGAATTCAGCCTCACCTCCAGCCCCAAGAAATGGATCCAGCCTTCTAGAGACTAAGGCCTCTGAAACTGTGAGTCCTCAAATAAACTTTTCCTCCTCTATGATTGTTCTGGTCACATTCTTTTTGACACAGAATCAAAAATGTTGACTAAAACAGCAAGCAATTCCATTTGGCTTGGTGACCTGAGGGTGCATTAAGAAGAAAGTGAAGATGTGTTTGGGTTTGATGGGGTGGGGGAAAGGGATGCTCTGAGCTTTGGGAAGAATAAGTGTTATTCACTGAGGCAGCTTCTAATGTGGAGGCACATTGAGACATGGAAATATGTAGTCTCCGTGTTGGCTCATCCTAAGAGGAGAAAACTGGAGTACATGATGATAGTTCGGCTGGCCCTCTAGTCTATGGATTGGAGTTATCTAAAGTTGACACCATGATGCTACCCTTCAGAAAGCTTGAGAAGCAGCCATGGCCAAGAGGACACGTGTCTGTCATAGACATGAGGGGGACCTCTCCTCTCTATAAGAAGATCACTGCCGCAGAGTGACCTCAACAAAAGACATACAAGGCAAGACCCAAGGGCAGGGAGTCTCAAGTTCAAAGTCAGGTGGAAGCTCACAGCAAACATGGCAGGATTATTAGGCACCACACACTGCCCTCAAAGAGGGTTCCAGGGCTGAGAATAAAGCCCACTGTAGTGTATGGAATGGTGGCTCTAAACGAGCCCATTTGAGTTCATGGTACTTGTGAATATGACCTTATCTGGAGAAAGGGTCTTTGCAGACATAATTAAGGATTTTGATATGAAACCATTCTGGATTATCCAGAAGAATCCAGGTCAATTTTAAACAGCAAGTATCTTTATAAGAGACAGGCAGAGGTGGGTTTAAGACAGGAAAGAATATGACAAATTCATAGAGGAGAAGCTCATGTGTACCTGTCCTTAAGCCAAGGCATGCTGGGAGCCTCAGGAACTGGAGGAGGCAGCAAGGGCTCCCCCAAAGCCTTCAGAGCCAGCCAGCCCTGCTTGATCTTGTTGTTGAACTGGAGCTTCCAGAAAAGTGAGAGAATCAATTTCTGTCACTTTATGCCATGCAGATAGTGGTAACTTGTGACAGCAGTCCTAGGACTCTGGCGCACCTGCCTTGCTTCCTCTCCACCATGACTGCCAATCTCCTTTGTGTGTATTACAATGCAGGTGCTCCTAGTCACATTCAGCCCTAACTACCTTTGGATCAGCCCCTGCTCTGAGTTGCCACGATGGACCAGCCCACTCAGCTGACAGCAGCCTTGCCTCTCTCCTCGTGCCTTTTCCAGTTCCTGCAATGGTGGGATTGTGGAAGCAGCACTGCATTTGGAGCTGGACTTGTGTCCATTACTGAATTCTGTGCCATCCCAGACAAGTCACCAGGACCAGGAAGCTGATGCCCAGGGGACCCAGCGGTGCCTGCCCTCCCCATCCAAGACTGCCTAAGGACCAAAGAGGAGAAGGGTCACTGCACCTGGGCCAGAGGCCATACTCGGTGAGCTTGACTGACTTGGGTGCGAGCCCACCTGTGGCCTGTGTGCCAGGGAGCTCCCTCTGCTTTCTTCATGGCAACAGGAGGGACACAGGCTCCAGGTTCCCCATCCTGTGGGCCTGACCATGGGTCAGCCTTGACACTGTGGGCATCTGTGGGCAGTCATGATTCTGGGGCTGCCATGGTGCCCGCTGTTCCCTCTGTGTCACTCAGGACCCTGGCCCTCTCACCCTGTACTGCATCCCAGGCTACCTCTAGGACCTGGGGTCACTTAGAAACCAGGTGTTCTTCCTCCACCAGGCCAGATCCCCCTTCCCAAAGGACTAAGTGCCTTTCTGATTATCCCAATGTCACATGGCTGGGAAGTGATAGGCCAGTGACCTAAGCAGGGTGCTTGTCTCTGGCACTCACATTCTGTCTGGCGCAGACACTTTGCTCTCATCTCACACCAGAGGGGAACAACAGTGCTGCCTAACCCAGTGGCAAATAAACAAAGCAAATGAATAGGTAAGTAGGCTAGTTTTAGAGTTAGTACACCAAATTTTCTCAATTTAAAGTTTTGCGGGGTTTTGTTTTGCATTATAAATATGCCTTAAACCTTGGAGGCCTGCTCTTCTGACTATATTCATAAACATCAAGTATGGATGGCATTTTTCCTGAATCAGGTGTGTATTTAGTTATCCAAGCCAGCCGCATCGCACATTCTGAGCATCTGTGGGAGAAAGCTGGACCCCCGGTTTCCTCCTGTGGAAACGAGGGTCTGAGCTCCTAGTGTTTTCTTATTCAGTCACACAGCTGGGCGTGGAGTAACCCATGGTATTTCTGAGTGCCCTTCCAGCGACCCAGTGCTGAGTTGTTTGAGCACCAAACACTCATATGCAGTCCCAGCCTCAGGACATGCCCTTCCCCTGGGGACACAGTGGCACCAGTCCTTAGCACACCACCCAGGGTGTGGCTCCTACCCCACTAGGAGATGGGAGCACAGTACTTACTGACTGTTCATCATTCTTGGCTCACGGCAAAGATGAGGGCTCTTCAACTCAGCCTGTGGAAACAAAAGCAAACTCTACCTGACACATCACATTTGAATTCTGTTGAACATGCTACTGTTGCTTCTTGTTAACACCGGATGCAAGTGTCTTCTTAGAGGATCTGATGCAAAGAGAATCAACCCAGGTCAATGAGGGGTTTATTTCAGGAATGGGGTGGAGGAGGACTTTTCACCACTGCTGAGCTGTTCTCCTTCTGTCAGTGTCCATCCCATCTGCCCTGCAGAGCTGAGCAAACATCCACCAAACCTGCTTTTCCCTGGGGTGCTCTGGTGTGCTCCCCTGCGCACCTCAGCACGTTAGCCCAGACTCCACTGGCATTGCTCCAGGAGTCCATGGGCTTACCAAAGCATGCAAGAGAAGGGATGCTTTTCATTTCCAAGTGTGAGTTCTCTGTGAAATATTTACTAGAAGTTACCTTTATGTAACATAGACAACAGCATTTAATTTGAGTCCTGAATTCACCCACAAAGGAGACATTATAAGCCCCTATGTAAATTAGCAGCAGAGAACTTGGAAACATTGAATTAGGGCTCATATCTTTTAATCCACTCCAAGTCCCTGTAGTTATAAGGGAATATTTACCTCTGTGTCGGGTGGGGGTCCAGCAAGAAACAGATGGCACCCTGGAATTGGTTAATTTCAGAACCGTTGAATAAAAAGATACTTTAAAAGGTGTGGGCAGGGCAGAGGGAATCCCCAGAGGACAGGGAGGTACATGGAGGTTGTAGGAAAGAGCTGTTATTGGGACTGGGCCTGGAGGAGGCAGGGGAGTGAGTAGTCACTGGAGTCAGAGGCAGGGCTGGATGGAGAGGAGCTTGGCTGTCAGTTGAGGGAGCACAGGGAGGGAGCTTCGGTGGATGGAATGAAAATCCCCATTTCACGTTCCTCCTGCCCTGGCTGTCCTACTGCTGCCTCCCATTGGCTAAACTCGACAGGAAGCCAAGGATATGGAACTATGGAGCATCCTGGGACTCCTGGCTGAGGAAGAGTGAGAATGAAACCTAGGGAGGTTAAGTTATGTGCCCAAGATCAGCCATGTGCAATCAGAGCCCAGATCCTAAAACTCTTATTTCCTCACCCATCAGCACACCCATCATCATCCACCATCATCCACCATTTATCCAACCCACACTTACTGAAAAAAGACTTTGTACAAATATTGTGCCTAATAAGACCTAGTCCCTGCCCTCAAGTGATCCTAAGACTAAGGAGAGTACAGTTTCTGCATCTTTCTAGGATCAAAGTGCTTTGTATAATAGATGCATCCAAAACAAAGCACATGTCCTAACTCTGCCTTTAAAAGCAGGAGAATCTTCATAGAGGAGACAGCACTTTGGGTCTTGCTGAATAAGCCTGGTCTTCCAGGCTCAGAGGTAATGAAGGTGTTCCAGGTTGGTGGAGCACCATGTGCAGGGCTGTGAAGATGCTAGAGCATATTGTGTGCCACAACAGCTCTGCAGAGGATGGTGGGACCACAGAAGCCAGCAGCTTGGATATTGTGGGCACGTGGAATGAAGAGAGCCAAGTGCAGTATGATTGCCAAGGATCATGTATGTTGAGGGATAGGATTTGGCTGGAGCTATGTGCTCTTGGGTCAGTAACTGTAGCAAAGTTACTGAAGAGCTGTACTGACCTCCAGGTCTTCTGACACCCTGTGTATTACCCCATAGCATATCCCCTTATCTTGTGCTTCTAGCTCTTGGTCAGCTGTATGTGCAGAGCCAGGAAACCAGGAGATGCAGGATAGTTCTTTCTAAGACTTTCTGCCTTAGACCTGTAAGGTAGGAAGGTGGCCATCCCTGACCCTGCCATCCACTGTGTGGCACTCTCTAGGCTCTCTAGGCCTTGGTTTCTTCATCTGACTTGAGCAAGTTGGACCAACAAAACTCTTCTAGTTCAAAACTTCCACAAAATACTTCCCTTAAAAAACTACAATCTATCCACATCTGGTAGCAACACAAACTGGTTTTAAAAGTTAGAAGTAAATCATTATGTTTCTTACATTTCCTTGTCTTCTCCAGTACAACTCCTAGCAAAGCAAAACTGCAGAGGTCTTTGCCAAAATGCTACCACATAGGACAGTGGAGAGCAACTGTGGGGAATCCTTACATTTTGCTTATGTGTAAGCCTTTGCAATTTGATTTGTGACACCTATATTTAAAAAAAATTAAAGGAGGCCTTCTATTTGGAGCTTTCAAGAGATTTGAGAAACCTAGAGTATAAGAAGAGTTTTAAATATTTTGAAGAGAACCCGAACTTTACTGGCATTGTAAAAAGCAAAATTTGGGTGTTAGAGACCCACGTCAGAGTCTGTCAGTCACGCAGGTCATCACCAAGACAGGGTGGAGCCCTCTGCACTGCCCCATGTGCAAAGAGCACAACACACTTATCTGACCTCAATCATTTTGTAAAGGATGTGGTGAGAATTTTAATTAGTCAGAAAGAGTTTTGTGTCCACAACTTTTATGAAGATAATAAAGTACAGAAAATCTAAGACCTTCCCCTTCCTGACCTGTGTTTCTTCAAAGAGAAGGGATGAGCATGGATCAGCTGCTTGGCCCCTTCAGCCTGCACACTGCACAACCCCTAAAGATTGGCATTATCATCTTTATTTTATTCAAAACCAAACTGACATTCACATTAAGTAACTGGCTTGCATGGCACGTGGAACTAGCTGTCACTTTCAGTTCCAGGGACCCTGCCACATTTGAGTCATGCTTTGGGACAACTGTTTGCTTATTTGGAGCCTGTTTGCTTATCTGTAAAAGGCTCTTGTGACGGTCATGTGGGAAAACAATTGTTCTAAGACATGAGGAAATGGGGGTTAATATTAACAGGGACTGGAAGAGTAATTAAATGCCTTAGACCACTCCTAGGTTTGCATCTCCAGAAATGACAGTTGTGTACTGAATACTGACAGGTGTTAGTTGAACCATGTAGAATTCCCTGGAAGATCTGATTCAGTGTCCTGGGGAGGAGCACATGTCCCACTATTAAGTGCATCAGCTAGTACAGGCAGGGGCAGGGTGCAGGAAGAGAGCAGAGCACGATGATGTTTCTTATTCTCAGGTAAGATATCAAACAGTCACACTTTCATTTGCTTTATGTCTCTAGCCCATGCAAACCAGAAATTCAGGAAATGCCAGTGCTCATAAAGAGTTCTCTTTCCATTTAGAATTATTTCTGAATTGACATTGAGTTTTATAAAAGTCCACCACATCTAAATATTCATAAATATGGATGAGAGGGGGAAAGATTTCATTCTTGGTTTATGGAGACACCATATATGTGCCTCTTTTTGGGGCAGATTATGATAACCTGATGCACGTGTATGGTGTGCAGTGTTCAAATCAGAGTGTCTAATACATGTCCCCTGGCACTCATCATTTCTGTGTGTGGGGAATACTTGTGCTCTTCTGATGGGGAGGTTTCTAATCAGGTAGAGATTTCTCAGATCTTATCTATAGGCAAGGAGGAATTGAAGTCCAGGCTCATGAAACTTAAAAGGTAGAGTTTATTCATGCATTCTGCAATTATTTATTGAGGATCTACTATGTGCTTGGCACATTCCAGATACTAGGAATTAGAGTCCATGGAGAGAGTTCCCTGTGCTCACAGCTTGTGCTCTCCTTGGTGCTGTGAATGACCACGTGGAAGTGGGATGAGATGTAGCTCTGCACGTAAGAGAGGACAGCAGGGAGCTGCTGGAACGCAGAGGAAGGGTTTCCCGAGTGATCCAATCAGCTTCCTGCGAAGCCAGCTCCTTCCCAGTCCCCCCTGGAATTCACCCTGGCCCCAGGTCTGGCATGATAGTGGGGATAAAGGAGGCAGGCTTCCAGCTGAGGAGCACCCCTGGCCCCAGGCTGCAGGTCTTTCTCCAGGGACCTCAGGATCTGCTCAGGCTAACACAGCTGTACGTGCTCCTGCCTGGACTCATGTTGAGGAAGCAGGGGTGCCCCTGCAGGGTGGAAAGTCTCCTGGTGTTTTCTACCTTCACCTTCTATAGGGTCAGGGCTTTCCTTCCCTTTCTCTCCCTAGTTAGCCACAGTGATAACATGCGAGTCTGGCTTTTCTTGTCAAAGACAGGTGACACCAAGGTGCCAGCCATCTGTCAGTCCTGCTTGTGGAACCCAGATTCACAGCAGGGCACTTGGCACAATAGATGTCAGAGTTGGTTTTCCCATGTTGGAGCTGGAAAGAGCTCTTTAGGGTCTTAAGAGCAGACCACACCTCACCTTCAGGGACCCATGGTCAGGGAGGAAGCAAGCAGGAAGAGACAAAGTCAGGTGGAGTGCAAAGGTGGGAAGGGGCCCTGTCATTCCAAGAGTCCACTTGGAAGGGCTGTCACTTTTTATGTATTTACCCAAGTTTGGAGAATGTCACTGCATTGAGTGTCAGATGCCAAAGCAAACATAATTACCAATGCCATCCTGACTGCTAAAATTGGTTGACCCAGGCCAAAGAGCCAGAATATGTTCATCATTCATTTTGGATTAGAAATGGAAGCTTTCATTTCAATAGCAGAGTTCCCATGGACTTCAGGGACCCTAATCTGGGGAACATTCCTCAAGGTAGGAGAAGGGTCCTGTCAAAGGAGGCGCAGAGCATGACTGATGTTCTGTGAGCAGCTTCCTAACTTCAGTATCCATTTTGGTCAAACCATTTTGGTTTTGCAGGTGATGGTTTCAGTGATTATATTTGATTAGCTCATTAAGTTCTTAGTTTGTGGTTTGAAAAAATTTTGTGAAGATAATGAATTTGATGGATAAAAACCATTAGTGTATTTTTTTAAGCAGAAAACTAGAATTAAGGAAAGAAGGATTTATATGGAAGGATGGTAAAGATTTCTAAAGAGCATGTATTAGATCTAGTGTTGAATCCAGGGTGCCTGCTTTTGGGTTTGAAATCTGCCTGGATCCTTAGTGAATGTGTGAGGAGGCAAAGACAAGTCATATAAATGGATTGAATTTTGGTGTGGATCTTAATCCGAAATTAATTAATACCCTTATGTTATCATAAGCAGTTTAAACAATTGAAAATGTATAACACAACAAATCGCATTGTCTTCTTATCCCTGAGAACTCTTGTTATCCACTGGGAATTCACCAATGCTACCAAACTGCGCTTGCAAAGAAACATTTTATCATAAATATTTCTGCTGCATCTTACCTGATCCAAAAATTAATATTTCATGAAGCAAAAACATTGCTTTACAGTAAGGAATTTTTTCCTCTCCAATGTTTCTCATATATTCCTGGAAAACAAAGCTTATAAAAATATTAGCCTCTGCTTATTTGAAACTTTAAGAAACATCATAATATGATGACAACATACCTGACAAAATAGAGAAAATGACCCAAAACAAACTACAAGGTGCTGAAGAAAATGTGTGCATCCATCAGTCAAAAAGGAAAGAGGTACCTGCAGACCCCAAAGTGGGTCAAGGTTGAGGATATGGTCTAAATTAAAGCTTGATGCTTTTTTCTCATTAAAACAGGAAAACAAGAAAAATCTCAATATAGAATACCTCCAACACACATCTGATTCTCTCAACACATACCCTACATACCCCAAATGGTAGAGTTGAGGGAGAGAGTAACATCTGTACATTTGGGGAAGTGGCTTGGAGTGTGTGTGTGTGTGTGTGTGTGTGTGTGTGTGTGAGAATTTGTGCACACACATGCAGGAGCTTTCAGTAGGCATGTTAAAAATTCTGAGAGGCAGATATTTATTAATTTGGCTGCAATTCAAACTGATTCATAATTTTCTTCTATTTTTATATCAAAATTAGAAAGTCACATTTTAGAGAAGCTCATACTTAAAGAAAAAATGCATACTGATTGCATTTCTAATTCTAACCCTGGTCAGAGCAATCATCTAAATTTAATTAAATATAAGATTTAATTTATTGGATTTCCAATGAGTGGAGATATTTGAAATCAAATGGATTATCATTATAGATTTTTTTTCAGGGAATAGAAAAGGCTGCTTTCTCAGTTTTTCTGTTATCAAATATGGGAGTATTATAAAAAAGATTTTTCAACTTCTTGGTAACAAGTAACTTCCCTAAGTGTCTTAAGGCAACATGCATGTCTGTCCATTTGTTACTTGAAATTACTTTGAAAACACCCCTAATATATTGATGCCATTGGTAGTTTAGGGGCTTATTACTCTTGGAGCATTTTGTTTTCAAAATCATTTCCTTCTTCCCTTTGATACCTGATTCTGCAGAAAGGGTCCCCCTTCTTCCCTGGGAGATTTCCTCTCCCCTTTTATTTGTTGTTGTAGTACAAGACCCTGTCTTTATTCTCTCTTTTCTCATTCATCTATTTTGTCTCAGACTCATTTCTTTCTTCAGTCTTACCATCTTCTTTCTTCTTTCTCTTTCTTCTTTTCATCTGACCTTCCCTTTCTCTGCTTTTATTACTGAAGTTACTTTACTTTGCTGGGAAAACAAGGCAGTAGCAAATATATACACGATCTGTCATCCACCAATTTATCATCCAATTGTAGTTTGCCAAGTAGATTATAACCTGGGGTACTTGTTAGAGTTCACCAAGATCTTAATGAAGAGGCTGCTACTTTGGCTTTAGGACCTACCTCCCCCTCACCCCTGTTTTCATTAGGTTTTCATAAATATGGCTGAATCCCACTGACTAGGGGTGTGACTGCTAGGCCTTGGTCAATCAGAACATCCTCACTGTGACTTACTGTCTATAACATGATTAATGCATCAGGGTGTTACTAAAATTGTAGGGAAAGAAAGGAACAGAAAGATCAACTAAGATTTGGGGGTTGCTAGACACAAACCACAGCTTCCAGACTGGCCTAGGGTCTCATCAGCTCCACTTTCCCTATAGACAGCTCAAAGCTGATGACAAAGGCAATGCAGCAATGCATTCTTTCAATACCATTAATTAAGCACCTGCTGTATGCTGGTTATTTTCTACATAGCTGTTTCATGATAAGAGCCCGGAAGAGGTTTGTAAGAAACTTCAAATCCAAAGGGGAATCAGAACAGTCAGGTGCTCTAATTAAGACCAGACCAAGAGTAGCCTAATTTATGATAGTAATAGTGGTAATAATAATAATGTCATTTACTGCACACCAGAACCCAAGGTAAGGCATTTTTGTTCAATTTAGATTCCATCATGGAGCAACAATCCCAATGACCCAGATTTTTCAATACTGAACACTTCTGTCATTTGGTTCAGAGAGTCCTTCTGAGCCAAATCAGTGGAGTGAAGAAAACACACAGAATGGATCCCCATGAGATCATCCCTTTCTCTGTGACCTCGAGAACACTTACAACCTAACTTCTGAATTGAACTACCTTCAGGGTAATTAATTCTTTCCTAGACCCTTCTACTCAGGATCACTCACCTAGCAAGATGTGAGACAGGTTTTTAAGCCTAACTGTGCTGAATTGTACACTGAATTGTCCAACTTGAGTCTCAGTTTTTCTGGTCTGAAAAATGGGGATATAAGTTCTTGCCCCTTCCTTGTTCAGGGGAATTGAATTTTGAAGACCAATTGAGATCATGTAAGTTAAAGTCCCTTGTAAACTTTAATCATAATGCAAATATAATTGAACAAGTAATTACTGGGTGATTTCTATGAAGATGCTGAGGATCTGAAATTGGCAAGGAAAGTGTTATAAAACAATTTCTATGATTTTCTATGCAATCTTAAACTTTTCAAAGGGTCATTTGAGAAATTTTAAAACACCTACAACGTGATTTTTTTCATGCAAAATCTCTTCTTTAACCACAGAGATGAAATGTAGGCACTGAAATTTCATTGTAAAGCAAATAAATGAAGTTCTGAGATGTTAAATGACTTGCCTGAATTCCTCCTCTTGAGAGGAAAGTGTCTGAATTTGAACCCCAGGCTATTTCTCTGACTGGATGGGTGGCGTGGTGGAAAGAACTTGAAAACAGAGGAAGGGGAATGGGTGGGGGATGTGTGGAGATGTTTTATACGAAATGCCCAAATAGGTGGAGCTGACCAGGAGATCCCCAGCCCTGCCATGTGTGAGGAGTCCTGAAAACATCTGTGGGCTATAAACATCTGTGCATAGTCAGTCCTGGGTGCCTTCCAAGGCTTTGACCATCAGTAGCTAGGGACACCCAGCTCTTGCAATGACAATTGTAACTGTTTACCAAGTATCTCCAAATAGTAATTTAATATCCTGAAAGCAAACATGCCAGTCATCAGAACTCATGACTCCAGTCTACTTGAATGAAGTAGCAACACATGTATGTAAAGGCCGGAATGCTAGGTAAGAGCAACTCCCTGAGTCCTGTCCACTCAGAGTGTCCTGCCTGCAATGAATCTGCAGGTCCTTAAGGAGACCACAAGGCTTAATTCTCTCAGAGGTGGTGCTGGGCTAACAGCCAGCTGCCTCTACTTTACCTCAAACTAAATTCAACAGAGAACCTACCATGATCAAAGGTTGTGACCCAAACAGATGGTGTTGAATTTTCATGCATGTCCAGACCTTGTGACTCATTTTATTTCCATTGGAAACTGTCCTTCCACAGTACGATTGAAATGTGGAGGTTCATTTCTCATGCTTATGTATGAAGGAAGCAGTATTTTGAATAACATCAGCAATAAATTTCTCAGAAACCACACATTTTGCTCATCTTTGTGGCACATCTGTGAGTCCCAAAATGCTGTTGGTTAGTTGGAAAGAATGTGATGGCAAAAAAAGCATCAAGAGATAGGATGAAAGGGTTTTTTCCTTGAAACATACTGCACAGCACAGTGAATATAGTAAGTAATATATTGCATATTTCAAAATTATGAACAGAGTTCATTTTAAATGTTCTTACCACAAAAATAAGTTACTTAAGGTGAGAGATAATTATCTTGATTTAATCATTTCATGATGCATTTATAAATCATAGCATTTCTTTTTACCCTATAAGTGTGTGTATATGTATACACATGTCACATTTAAAATTATTTTGTTTCAAACAATAATTGAAAATTTAAAAAATGAAAATTATGTTATGACCATGATTCTGGACACACCCAGCTGGACTTCAGCACCATATAAATAGTAGGAACATGGGATTGAGGTGGACCTGGGTGTCATTTGTCTTAGTCTCTAATTCACTATCCTCTTCTATAAAGTAAAAATAAGCACATCTACTAAAAAGCTGAGAAACAATAAATATTCAATGTCTGACATACATCAGGCCCTCAAATGGCCATCTGCAAATCAACATTATATGGAGGACATGATTCAAATTAAGCACAATATTTAGGATGATTCTCAATGTACTCTGTCATGAAAGTAACAACAACAACAACAAAGATCACAACAAAACCCCCTGGGATAGCTATTGTCCACTGTTCTTTTTATTCATGGTTATTTTTTGAACTGTGATACTTAACTTGATGCTTCTCAGTTTTAGTGATGACTTGCTTTGCCAAATCACTGGAATTTTGTTTCAGTCTGTTCAAATCTTAGATGTGAGTAGATTCAATAAGTATCTCTCTGTTTAATAATTTAATCCCTTTGCACATTCTCTCTTTCCCATGCTTGGAGGGCTAGGCATTACCTGGAGGGACTCTGAAGAACTCTGACTGTGGCAGAATGGGGCAATTGCTTGAGGTGGGGGATGTAACTGGTTTAGGCAGAAGGATGCAGAGCAGGATGCTGGTACATCTCACTGTTACTCACTCTGTGACCTTGGGCACAGTGCCACCCCACTGTAGTTCACCCATCTGCTGGGCCTCTCTTCTGTGTCACACATGGTTGTGTTTCCTCTCAAACTCATAGCACCCCACAAAGTGTACTAGTCTACCCAGTTTCAAATTAAAAATCACCAGAAACAGCAAAAGGCAGATCAGAAAGATGAAACCATTTACCCAAAGCCACATAGGCCACATATAGATTCATATCCAGTTTTAATTTATCTCAAAGCCCTTTCTTTCTCTTCACATTATACCATGCTGTGCACTGTAATCAACTTCTCTCAGCCTCAGTTTCAACATCTTTTGACTGATTTAATACAAGCTCTTCTACTTCATCAGGTTATTAAGATCATTAAATGAGAAAACTTGTCCTCATAGGCTCTGGGGACTGTACAAAGCTATGCAACTGTGGTACATAATTGTTCTCTAATGAGATTATTAAAATATTCATACAGTTGTGTGTATTAATAAACTCCACAGTAACTGTGGGCATGTTTTAATGAATAAGGTCAGAGTTGATCTCAGGCGAGGAATGAGAAGTAACAGAGAAATAAGCCAATATTTATTATGTATATACTGTCAAGTAATACTATATTCTATATAATATTTCATTTAAATATATTTTCTTGTCTAAATAATTCTCCATACAAGACTTATGTGATCTTGTTCCATTACAAAGATGCAGGATTTCAGGAGCAGAGATAAAGAAAGATGACTGGTCCTAGTAACAGTTATGATCCTGACAGACTCTGACAGGCATCAAATCCCAGTCTTCCAAGACAGGAGTTGACTGATGGCAACTTGAGTCAGAAATGGGGTCTCCTGATATTATGACCTGGGTTGGCAAGATGATAAAGAAAGTCACAGCTTTTGGTTTCAGCATGGCTTGTTCATGGAGTCTTCCACAAGGACACCTTGGAGAGAAGAAGCAGAGGTGCCACCATTAAGATGTCGGATGCCAAAGAACAAACACTTCAGGACTGGGGATTCCACAATGAGCTCCATGAAGCTGCTAACAAACAGCCCACTAACCCTGTCAATCAGCCTCCAGGGAGAGCCCATTTAGATTTGAATTCTGGTGCTGAATACATTACTGTCTGGGAAAACTTGAATATGTTGCTTAGACAACTCAAATTCTTCATCTATGATCCAGGGAAAATAATGGCAAGCTCTTGAGGCCAGGGGCAAGGTTAAGTGGGCTCACGCACTCAGCCTGGCTGGCGGGCACCAGTTGCCCTTCCTGCGTCTCCAGGACATATTTTATCTTACACTTCTCGGAGAACTTCTGCAGCTTTGCCAATGCCCTGTTAGGTCTCCAATTAGCCAGACCTGCCATCACCTTCCTGATCCTGAAATGATACTGGACACCCTCACAGGAGCCTCAGGCAAGATACATTGTTGAAGGGCAATGAAGTGGCCGAGAAGGAACAGCCGTCCTGCCATGCATCCTAAATCAGATCACTCTCTTTCCTCTCTCACTCGCTACACGTTGTTCTCTCTGGGAAACCCCCAAGGAGAAGTTTCCTGGCACCACTGGAGAGCAAGCATTTCATCTCCCCTCCAATCTCACCCTAGGTCCCTGGCCCAGAGAGGGGACAGATGTCTGCCTGATTCCACAGCCTACATCTTCCACTGCAAAGCCCAAAGAGAAACATGTTAACTCAGAAGATAGGAAATGCCTTTCCCTGGGGCTCCAGGAGTCAGCCTCCACTTTAAGAGACCTCCTTTGACTTGGGACTGCCTTCCCAGGGGGCTGTGCTAATGAAGGTCATCCAGAAAACCTGCAACCTGCCTGATCTTTAGATTTAGCAGCACACAGTTGGGGGGTCCAAGCTCTGGGAAGAGTAGATTGAAAACTTTTAGTCTTTTAAGCTTTTATGGGTGGGTATCTTGAACCCTTTCCCTGCAAGATGAAGGGGGCTTTAGGATCCTGGCCAAGGAAGTCAGCTTCCTCTAATGCTTTTGATGCTGTAGAGAAGGCCCAGAATCTCAAGTTCGGGAAACCTTTCCTTAGGATGTGGCTGTTTTCCTGAGGATCATTTACAGTGGGGAGATCACCAGAGTCCCCCACTCAGAAGCAGCTGGCCTGATTGCTTTACCTGAACAGCCTGCAGAGTGCCAGAAGTCCAGGATTGCAGTGTCCTTGTCCCATGACGGGACACTTGCACAGCACAGTGGAGAGCCCAGGGAGCTGGGTGTCCTCGGGTGGGGGTCCAATTGTCCTCAGGGCTGTGCAGGGTCCTTCCTGCAGAAGCCCTCTCACTTGTCCATCTTAGTTTTTGGTTTCCTGTGAAATGATGCCACAGGCCTGGGGAGGCATGACCTGTGGGCAGGCAGGACTTTCTCTCCATGAGATAGAGATGAAGTGCCATATGTGAAGGTGTGAGAGGCTGCACTCTCCCAGCCCAGAGCTGTCCTGTCAGTCACACAGTGGCCTTAGGAGACTCTTCACAGTCACCAGAGTGCCTTAGAGCAGACTGCTGGGCAGCATTCACAGCTAACAGGGGGGCTCTGTTTGTTCCTTCATGTGAAAACTGCACTTGATCACCCTGCGACTCAGTGACTTCCTGAGCTGTCCAAGATGCATGCCCCAGACCCTTAGAGAGGACACAGAGACCTATTCATGCTGTGTTCATTATTAGTCATGAACAAATTGGGCAAATTGTCACTTATTTCTCAACTAATACCCTTGTCTATGATAGAGGGATAACAATACTTATATATTCAGAATTATTGCAGAAATGAACACAGTGATGTCAGTAAATCATGTAGCAATATGTTCAGCACAGACTAGGTGCTTAAGGCACTTTAAGTTCTTTCTGCCTAACTCGGTATTTAAAGGGGTCCTCGCCTGGGCCTGTGGTCCTCTTCTGGGTACTTGTCACTCCACACTCTAGTTTTAAAAAAATTGATGTTATGGATGTTGAATTACATAATAAACTCCCAGAGTATTTATAATAAATCAAAAGAATCTTCATTTGTTGGGTAAATAACTCTGGTTTGGTTTTGAAAGTTGGCACTAAACTAAGCTGTCCCTGAATGTGAATTGTGTCAGATACTCGTGTGCTAAGCAACATATGAGCATTTTCCTCATAAGCTGGCTGAGCAAGTAATCTTACTAGTAACCATGTGTGATAAAGTATTTTTTTGTGTGGTGCTGGGGATTGAACCCAGGGCCTCGTGTTTGCGAGGCAAACACTCTACCAACTGAGCCCTCCGTGATAAAGCATTGTTAATCACAAATCAAGTTTGAACTAAGGGCACTCGACCTCTGAGCCACATCCCCAGTACTATTTTGTATTTTATTTAGAGATAGGCCTCACTGAGTTGCTTATTGCCTTACTCTTGCTGAGGCTGGTTTTGAACTCACCGTCCTCCTGTCTCAACCTCCCAAGTCTCAGTGTCACTGCATGTGCCACTGCGCCCAGCTTTAGTCACATTTTGTAATTATGAAAATAGAAGCCTAGATAGAGTCAAGTATTTATTCACTTCTACCAATTAGTTTTGCTGCACTTGGGGCTTAATGCAATAGCCATGTCATCAGTTCACCAATGTGTGGGTCGCTTGGTCAGTTATTTTGGTCTGGACCCTTATCAATTTGCTGGTGTTCCCATAACACAGTCCTATATCCTGGTGACTGCATAACAGAACTTTGTGGTCACATGGTTCTGGAGACTGGAGTCTGAGATCAAGGGGTCGGCAGGCATGGTCCCTGGTGAGGGCTGATGGAAGGTCTGTCACACATGTCTTCTAAACTGGTAGGCAGCAGTCTTTCTTCAGTTTTCTTTTTTTTAAATAATTAAATGGTTAGTAGTATAGGTAACAATAATAGCTTCTCTTCTGGACTATCATGCATGCATCATTTATTATCTATTAAATATTTGTTATATATCCAGCACTCAGTAGGTACTAAAAATACCACTGGGTGAAAGACATACTTAATCCTTTTTCTTGGAGTCTGCAGTAGTTAAAAATAAATGAACAAACTTCACAAACATCTAGATCTACCAGCTGTGATAAATGCAATGAGTTGGGTCTGTTTGGACGTTCATTCACCCCTCTACCTACTATTTGCTAGGCTCTAGGCTAGGTGTGGGGATATCGAGTGGAAAAGAAAAATTACATCTCTGCCCTCGTGGAGATTAGAATGTAGTGGGGTGAGAGGGATTGGACAGGAAATGATGGTCAAGATGTGCATGCTCTGGGATTGGAACCAAGAGGGCCCCTGCATGCGTGAGAGTCTGGTACCTCCCCCCACCCTGCGTTCAGGAAGGCCTTCCCTTGGGAAGGCAACAGGAAAGCTGAGGTCTGTAAGATCAGTGGGGATTTGCTAGAGTGAAAGAGCGAGAAAGAAGGAAAGGAGAGAAGGAAAGAATGGAGGGGTGAAAGAAGGAAGGAGCGTAAAGGGAGAGGGAAGGCAGCAGGACAGAGCAGAGGGGGATGCAGGGAGGGACCGAGTAGGGTGTCATGGGGACAACACTCAGGGCCAAGGGAGCCTGTGGGATGGCCTGGCAGGAGAGGGAGCTCACTGCAGGAGCCTCACTGCCACAGAAGGTGACTGGATGCAGAGAAGGTAGGGAGAGTGGGAGATACAGGCCTCATGCTTCCCAAGTCCACGGTCAGTCACCCACTGGTCCACC
This sequence comes from Sciurus carolinensis, assembly GCF_902686445.1. Taxonomy (NCBI): domain Eukaryota; kingdom Metazoa; phylum Chordata; class Mammalia; order Rodentia; family Sciuridae; genus Sciurus; species Sciurus carolinensis. Next base: position 150,424 of record NW_025920201.1, on the reverse strand, counting down.
TGACTTTGTCCTCTTTCCTGCTGTCTGTCCCACATTCCACGATGAGACAGGCCCCTGGTTCATCTGTTATTGGGTGGAGGTTCATTTTGTGTTGATTCACCCTGCTCACTCCACCTCCCACCTGCACAGCCCAGGGACCTTGAATAATAGGACCACATTCTGGAACAATCCAGAGGTGTCTGGTTCTGACAACCAGGTTACCATTGTCCAGGTGTGTTGCTGAGAGGCCACCTGGCTGGGGCCAGGCACTGGGCAGTTCTGTGGGTAGTGTTTAGCACAGGAACCACAGTTTCTGTTGGAGGAGTGACTGAGGGCTCTGATACTTCCCTCCTGCAGCATCCAGCTCCATGCCAGGCATGAGGGTCACATCAGTTCCTTTGTTTCCCTGGGCCTCCCTTGCAGTGCCCCTGGAGATTTGGGGCCACCCATCCCCACAGGTGGATGAGCGATAGACTTCTTCTGTGCATGAAGGATGTGGTGTGTGCAGGGCTGGGTGAGTCTGTGTTTGACCTGCTGAGCTTGTTGCTTTTACTTTCTGGCTACTCTTGAGTAGATCAGGTAGAAGAATTACAGGGAGAAGAGACAAGGAGAAGGAAGAGAAGGAGGAGGAGGAGGAGGAGGAGGAGACCACCAAACAAGACATTTAGGAAAATCATATTCAGGTCGGGTCACTGTTTGGAGATGACTGGGAAAGGAAGGTGTTGACACTTCACGTCCTATTGGGAGGCTGTAGTGTAAGGTGCATCAGCTCTGGGATTACACTGGTTTAGGTCAAACCCTGCCCAGCTCCACTCACTGAATGCATTTAGGTAAGTTATCAAAACTAACCGATTTTCTCATCTCTCATCTTCATAAAGGATGTGACACTACCAGCCTCCCAGCATTATTAAAGGGATGAAATTCTGAAATCGTCTCACATGCACAGGTAGACACACACAGTAACAACCTGGAGCTCATTCAAACAGGAGATCTTTGCATTTTTTTTTCAACTTCTGTGACTTTTATGCACATGAAGAGAAACTGACTTTTTAATCTATATTTAAAAATTATTTTATTTTAAACCTTTTAATTTTGAAATGATTCTAGACTCACACAAAATGCAGGGGGGAGTAGAGTGCCCATGTAGCACCTCCTGCCCACCTCCCTGGGGGGATCTTTCTCATGAATACACTCTGTGCAGAAGCAGATTCCACTCTTCATGCACTTTCTCTCTGAAACCTGGCCATGTGCTGGGGGGAAACGAATGGCCGACCCGGTCTGACCTCACCGTTTACCTGCTGTTCCCTGATGTTCCTGCTCTTGTAATTTATTTTCCAATTTTTTGTACCAAATAAATTCAGGTGTGAAGAGAAATCCTGGCTGGTGCTGGGTAAACAGCCTGGTGCCTTGTGGTGTTTGGTTTCCTCTTTTCAGGCAGCTGGTCTCAGGTCGATGTCAAGGGCAGGTCTGTATCCCACGGCACACCCCAGACACAAATGGAGGGGTTTCAACACCTTTGGAGGAGGCTGTGTTGTCTGCTTTATAAATTCCTACTTTAGAGCTCTATCTCCTAAGATGGATCCAAATCTACACACTGTTAACCAAGGACTTGAGAGGTCCTGTGTGGAAACCTGGGTTAGTGAGCACCAGAAGTTTGACACTGGTGACTCAGGCATTGGCCCCTGGGACCCTGAGAGGGGCTCAGCTCACACTATTGTCCTTCCCACCTCATCTGCCTCCCTTCCCCTTTAGCAGGGACCCTCCCTGCTGTCAGTTGAGTTCTCTTTTCACTTCCCAGTAACACTTTTCCAAGTGGTGTCTTTCCTGGATTTCAGACAGGCGGACTCAGTGGCTCTGTGACACCAGTCAGGCAATTTTTATGACTGCTAAGAAGTAGTTTCCTGAAAAAGCCTCAAATATAAACAAGTCAAATGCATCTAACTGTCTGGGGCACTGTGGTGGGGTGTCCCATGAGAGTCCATTATCTCTGTCAGGGATTCTCAGTGTCCCCCAATTCCTGCTCCAACCACCCCAACTGAGGCCTCCCACAGGAATGAAGAATCCAAGGTGAGTCCAGAGTTCTGTGAACAAGCTCATCACGGGATGGGGGTGGGGGGGTCATTCTGAGCACAATGAGTTTCTGAGTTTGTATATATTTCTGAGCCTGGTTGTGTGTCACTCATGTCTAAGTTCTTTAGATATCATGCAGTAGAGGTGATAATGTAGAAAGAGCTCTTCCCTAAATTCTTTGCCTTGAATTCCTTTGATGTTCCCAATTCTTCACTCACAGACATGATAAGCAGGTCATCAATGAATAAATCTCCATGAATTTCAAACCCACTGCTGACTTCAGGCACCGTTCTCCAGAGGGCCTGCTGAGGATCACATTTATTAAGACCCAGCATACTCTGTAATTGTCATAGGCACTTCACGGACGTGCACAACGATGCCTCCGTGCTGTTATTATCTTGCCATCACACATCTGAAAGAGCAGGATCAAAGTCACTGAGTTCTTACAACACTGGTGAGAGATCAGTTCACCCTCTCCATCACCTCTCAACTTTGGCACCAAGAAGGCTGAAGTACCTGCCATGGGAACAGGCCTCACTGTCATGGGTGTCAATGGTTGTTGTGTCTGAATGCCAGTGACCCAGAGAAGAGTGCAGTACCATCAAGTGATGACACAGACAGAGATATGTGGCTGGGGTCTTTGTATAAGGTGGTCTGGGGTGGAATCTGGGTGAGGTGACATTTGAGCTGAGGTCTGAGCCATGAAAAGGACCCAGCCAGGGGTTTCCATGGAGGAAAGAGACTTCCAGGTATGCTAATCAATTTTCCCTGCTGGGACTTAACACCTGAGAAGATCAACTTGAAGGAGGAAAGATTTATTTCATAGTTTCAGACTGTCAGTCCACAGTTGGTTGGTCCCATGTGGTAAAGTGGAAGGAACATTGTGATAGGGAGGATGCGGTCATAAATATCCACCTCATGGCAGTCAGGAAGTGGAGAGAGGGGTGGGGGAGCGAGAGAGAGAAGCTGGGGGTAAGATATTGTCCACAAGGTTGTGCTCCCAAGAACCCATTTCCTCCAATGAGGTTTTACCTCCTAGTATCCACCACCTCCCACTCGTCTATTCAGCTATGAATCTGTCACTGGACTAATCCACCCATGAGGTCAGTGCCCCAGTGATCTGATCACTGCCCAAAGTCCCATCTCTGAACAGGCTGCATTGGGGACCAAACCTTCAACACAGCCTTTGGGGGACATTCCAGATCTGAAGCATAACACCCACTAAGAGGAGCATCATGAGGGATTCCTGAGGAAAGGCAGGCTTTGCAGGTGTATGTGTTTAAACTCAAAGCTTCTTGAAGGTGTCTGTAATTATTTCTAACCTGGAATCCTTTATAAGGCTAAGACCTTAACTGGCATCACCCAGCAAAGGTTGGCTGAATGACCATGGTCTAAACCTCTTGTTTTTAAATGAGAAACTAGAGTCCTAACAAGGTGGGGTGGCTGAGTACACAGTGACTCTGAGGATGAAATCTCTTTCTAGTTCAGCAAGCTCTGTCTCCTAATTTTACATATAATTTTTTAAATGATAGCTATAGCTAGCCATTTTTCTTGTGCAGAGCCTTGTTCTTGTGTAGATAAATCTGGCCAGGTATGTGACATCATCCACCAAAACAAAACAAAACAAAACAAAACAAAAATTCTGCTGTGGGTTGTTTGCTTAACACTTTTTCCTGAGGTTAAAAACATGGTAGTATTTTTAAACCATGTAGGCAAAATCATTCCCTCTCTAAGTGGGGACTGAAATCATTACCAGGGTTGCTAAATTGGCAGGGCAAAGGGCCCACACCATCTTTCCTCACACAGGCAGGGTGCAGGTCTTGAAGCAAGACTCATATTGATCAGAAGGCAACACAGAGGCTGGCAGAGGAGCCTCTGATATACTCTGGGTTAGCATGTGTGCCCAGCAAGCTGTGGGTGGGACATAGAAGGACTTGGAAGCCAGGAGAACACCAAGGTGAGCACCCACAATGCAGCGGGACCTTTGGCTTCATGAGCTATCCTGCCTCATTCTGTGTCCCTCACTTTTCACTGTTTTCTTTTTTGAAGGGAGAGAGAAGGAAACCTGGAGTATTTTTCTCTCTTTAAGACAACCAGGAGCAATAATAGCTCATATATGTGGAGCGATAGATGGTTTTCAAAGGCTTCTCTGTCCTTTGTTTTCCTTCATTTGCATTTTAGCCCATCAGGCACATAACTTTCAACATGACATTAGCTTAAAACCCTTGCTGGGTCCTGCCCAGGGAGCAAGGGAAGTTCTGATCTCTCACCTTCAGATGGAAGCCTTTGCTGGCATTTTTTCCATCCTAAAGGGGAGGGAGCAGAGGCTCAGCAAAGTTAAAAGTTAGGACCATTTCCCCCGTCAGCACCTGCTGATGCAGTGCCAGAGACAGTAGGGCTGGGGTTCTTTTCCAGTCTGCTTTTAAGGACATTCTGCAACTCCAGTGTCTTGAAAGAGGCAGTAGAAGCACAGCTCATAATGATATGTGGGTCAGATCCACACATCAAAAACCCTAAAGGTATTTTACAACATAGAGCAAGAGGAGTAGGGTCCTGAGAGAAAGTTCACACAAATGGAAAATGCAGAGGAGAGAATTCTAAGGCACTTTAAGAAGAGAATGGAAAATGTTCTTAAAATGTGTAGGGGTTTGTTTCTCCTCAAATCTGCCATGTGAAACACCCCCAGGAACAAACCTGATGTTGAATATTAATAAAGACTGATAGAAGCTTCATGAGGTCAGGTCTGTCTCTGTAATCATACAACCTGTTCCCAGAATTCTCAGGAGCCCTTGCTCACCCTTGTAAATCAGCAGACAAAAAGAGAAAAAGAAAGGGTTGAGCAGACTTCCCAATTGGTGCCAAATAATTTGAATAGGAAGCCTCCATGTGTTGATACTCAGTCTCAGATGAAGGCTTGGCTTCTGTACTGAACGAGTGTCTAATATGGATTGAGTTTCTATTCTAATGGATTAACCAGGGGCAGGGCTGTCATTGTAGAACTGCTGGTGTTCAGGTAACAACATTTCAGCTAGGAAGCAGCACCCATTCCTGGGCCCTGTGGAAGTGGCTGTATTTGCAAGACTACTGCTTTATCTGGCTGTTCTTGGGTCTGGCACATCCTAACAATGAGTGCCAAAGGGACAGTGATGTGTGAAAGTGATGTGATAAAGAGCCTGATGGTGTTGATGGGGAAAGACTGCTGCAAGAGTTGGTTGTGATCAAGACTGGATTTGCTCGGTGACTGGTGCTGGAGCCTGTTATGAGTTGAACTGTATCCCCCATAGTAGAGATATGCTGTAGTTCTAGCTCCCAGCAGATGAGAAGTTGACCCAATCTAGAAAGTTGATAAAGTTAAGATGAGGTGACCAGGGCGGGCCCCACAAGCTGGGAGATAGAGAAAGAGAGTTGCATGTGAAGGCTGAGACACACACGAGAGGACATGGCCCCAGGAAGATGCTGCCAACAGCCAAGGAGTGCCCGGCAACCAGAAGCCAAAAGGGGAAGGAAGGACCTCCCTTGGAGGCTTCCTAGGGGGCATGGACCTGCCAGCACCTTGATTTCAGAATCAGACCCTAGAATCCTCAGAAAATAAAATTTATTGTTGAAAGTGACCCAGATTGCAGTCCTTGTTATAGGAGTCCCAGGAGACAGACACAGGGCCACTTGTTTGTCACTCTGAAATACCATTAGTTTCATAATCACTGTAGAAAAACTCCTTTCATATGGAAATACTGTCAGTCTCTAGTTTCATACTTCTTTTTAAAAATTTTTATTTTATTTGTTTGAATTAGTTATACATGACAGTGGAACGTACTTTGATACATTATATATAATTCATACCTCTTCTTATTCTCATTAAAACAATTTTTTATTAAATTTTTTTTCAATTTTTACAGACTGCATTTTAATTCATTATACACAAGTGGGGTACAGCTTTTTATTTCTATGGTTGTACACAATGTAGATTCACACCATTCATGTAATCATACATGTACATGGGGTAATACTGTCTGTTTCATTCTACTATCTTTCCATCCCCCACCCCCTCCAACCTCATTTTCCTCTACACCATCCAAAGTTCCTTCATTCTTCTCTTCCACACCCCCTATCCCTACCACCTTGCCTCTTACATATTGTCACCCACTTATCAGAGAAAACAATCGACCTTAGGTTTTTTGGGCTTAGCCTATTTCACTTAGAATGATATTTTCCAACTTCATCCATTTACCAACAAATGCCATAATTTTATTCTTCTTATGGCTCAGTAATATTCCATTGTGTATATGTACCACAGTTTCTTTATCCATTCTTCAGCTGAAGGGCATCTCAGTTGGTTCCACAATCTAGCTATTGTGAATTGAGCTCGATGAACATTGATGTAGCTGCATCACTGTAGTATGCTGATTTTAAGTCCTTTGGGTATAAACTGAGGAGTAGGATAGCTAGGTCAAATGGTGGGTCCATTCCAAGCTTTTCTGAGGAATCTCCACACTGCTTTCCAGAGTGACTACACCAATTTGCAGCCCCACCACCAATGTGTGAGTGTGCCTTTTCCCCCATATCTATGCCAACACTTATTATTGCTTATGTTCCTGATAATAGCCATTCTAATTGGAGTTAGATGAAATCTTAAGGTGGTTTTAATTTGCACTTCTCTAATTACTAGGAATGATGAACACTTTTACATATATTTGTTGATCACCTGACATTTCTCATAGAAATAGAGAAAGCCATCATGAAATTCATCTGGAAGAACAAAAGACCCAGGAAACCCAAAGCAATCCTGGGCAGGAAGAGTGATGCAGGAGGTATCACAATATCAGAACTTAAACTCTACTGTAGAGCAATAGTAACAAAATTGGCATGGTATTGTCACCAAAATAGACAGGTAGACCAATGGTACAGGATAGAAGGCACAGAGACATACCCATGTAAGTACAATTACCTCATACTAGACAAATGTGCCAAAAACTTACAAGGGAGAAAAGATAGCCTCTTCAACAAATGGTGCTGGCAAAACTGGAAATCCATATGCAGTAAAATGAAATAAAACCCTTATCTCTCACCCTGTACAAAACTCAACTCAAAATTGATCAAAGATCTAGGAATTAGGGGCTGGGGAGATAGCTCAGTCGGTAGAGTGCTTGCCTTGCAAGCACAAGGCCCTGGGTTCGATCCCCAGCACTGCAAAAAAAAAAAAAAAAAAAAAAAAAAAAAGATCTAGGAATTAGGCCTGAGACCCTTCACCAAATATAAGAAAAAGTAGACCTGAATCTCCATCAATGTGGATCAGACTTCCTTAACAAGATCCCCATAGTGCAAGAAATAAAAGCAAAAATCAATAAATGGGATAGATTGAAACTAAAAATTTTTTTCTCAGTAAAGGAAACAATCAATAATGTGAAAAGAGAGCCTACATTGTGGGAGAAAATCATTTCCACATACACCTCAGAAAGTTTATAAAGACCTTAAAAAACTTTACATCAAAAATACAAAGAACCCAATCAATGAATGGACTAAGGAAATGGGCAGACATTTCACAGAAGAAGATACACAGGTGAACAACAAATACATGAAAAAGTGCTCAACTGTTTTTTAAAAATGTGACTTCAAGTTAATTTCCTGAGATTTCCTAGGGATACAAATAGAATTGACCATAACCATGTGTTACAGAATTGGAAGATCATGGTTGAAACAATCTTGCCGCTCTGGAGGTCAGAGATGCTACAAATAACAGCTCTCCTTTGTTTAAACAGTGCTTGAGATATAGAGTGGTATATGCTAGGCCTTTCCCAGTGTGGTCCACACTCCTCCTCAGTCTTCGCTGTCATCTGTGGCAGAGTTGGGGGAGTAATCCCTAGGACCCTGCCATTTACACATCCCTGTACAATTGCCACATCAGACTTCTCAGCAGCATTAGCCCCAACAACATAAGAAGAGCCAAGGACACCCCAAGATTCTACTGAGCTTCTCTCCCACCAGTTGGGACCAAGTGTGGCCTTCAGCTAACCAGTTTTAACTTTAGGCTGTACTTGGGGCCACAAGAGGGGGAGGCTCCCTGGAGTCTGGGTCAGGTGGGACCCAGGGCCTCTTGGTCCTGCTGCTCTTTGGACCATTGCCTTTGACACAGATCCAACTCTTGTGGTAGATACAGTGTACCTGTGCTGCATCTGCTTCCTGTGCTGCCCTTCCATGTCTGCTTCCCAGCCCGCTGTCCACACCCTCAACCTGTACTACATTCCCTGCCATTGTGAATGATTCTACACATACATGAATGCAAAGGAAATCTTAGAGCCAATCTCCTTCAAGAAAAGTCTTGAGCACCTGGGTTTGCAGAGCTAGCACAGAGGGTCCAGGAGGAAATCTCACCAACACTGCCAGCTCCCTGCCAACTCCCACCTCAAGTTGACCATGAGGAATTTCTGAGTCCTGGCACAACACACTTAATTTCTGGGATGCAGGGGAATAAATGCTTGAGAACTGTGGCACTTTGAGAACTATTGATATTTTAAGAGTCAGAATGGGTGACTTAGGAGTTGAGTCAAGGTGTCCAGGAGTCTGTCCTCTCTCGGTTAACAAAAGAAGCCACAGCAGTATTTGCAAATATAAGTGCAGTGAAAACAAAAACTGTGTTACTGGGTGACAGCGTGGGTCATTCCTGAAAGCAATTCACTTCCTAAGGTCAGGTGTCCAAGGAGGATGGCTTCGTCCTTTCTGCAGTTGGGAGGGCCATGGATGGTGTAAATCAATTTGCTTTTCATTGCTCTCTGCCTCCATTTAGGCCAGCTTTCCAAATGTGGTAGATGGACGATGGACTAGTGAGTCACTCAGAAATGGTTTCACACGCACCTTGGCCTCCCACTTCCTGAGAGACAGTGAGAAAACTACTGAACTTTTCTTGAGTTGGGCCTACACAATTGACAATTGGGAACCTCATATTAAATTTTTTGAGTTGTAAGAATAAAATGAAGCTAATTATAAAAGAGTTATGAATTTAAAAATTGTGGTTGAGCATCATCATCATCATCATCATCCTTGTGATCATCAGAGGGGAACCAAGAGACAGGAGCAGGATCTGTGTCCATGGAAGTGTTGATTATTTTGTGTGAATTTCTGTGACATAAGTATGATGGTGGGGGTAAAAGCTGCAAGAGGCAGTTGGTTCGGACTGAAGACCCTAGGAAAGGGGGAGGGATGGATCACTGGCTCTGGTGGGGGTGACTGATGTGCTCCTGTCTATGTAGCTGTGACTATATAGGGACGGTCCCTTGGAGTGAGGCTGGCATCATGGGTAGTGAAGGTTTGTACCAGATAACAATTAAAGCATCTTCCAAACCAGCAATCCTCAGATGTCATGAACATATCACACTGGAGGGATTTATAAACATGGCTAAATTTCTAGGGACATTTGTGGAAAAGGTCCATACTGTAGTTGATTCTTTGGCCCTCATACCTGGAGTAACATCTGGACCATTACTGTGCTCTCAGTGAGTGTTCACAAGTGAAAATATAAATAAATGAATGGACAATTTTTGGAGGATGAAACATGATGATACATGTAAGACAATCTTGATCATATTTCAGAAAAATCTGTGAAGATAATATTGCTTCTGCTGCTTTTGCTATTCTTCTTGCATGCTTGGATCCACCTGTGTCTTCTGTCTCTTTATAGATAGCGTTCCTTCCAAAATCCTTGTATTTATCAGATATTTGCACCCTCCAACCAAACTCTTTTCTTTTTTTCATACTGGGAATTGAATTCAGGGATACCTAACCACTGAGCAACATCCCAAGCCCTTTTTGTTTTTAATTTTTGAGGCAGTCTCTCTAAGTTGCTTAGAGCTTCACTAAGTTGCTTAGGGTCTTGCTAAGTGACTGAGGCTGACTTTGAACCTGTGATCTTCTTGCCTCAGCCTCCAGAGCCACCATGCCTGGTTTTCAACCAAAATCTTCAAGCAAAGGTAAGTGAGCACCCTTTTACTTCCCCTGTGAAAGAACTTTATGGAACTCTCAATGTGAAGGTTAATTTTGTGACTTCTTGCCTGGCCAGGAGGTGTCCAGCCACTTGGCCAAACATTATTCTGGCTGTGTCTGTGAGGGCCTTTCTGAAGGAGATGACACTCATTGCCCTTCCTAATATGGAAGGTGGATTTATCCAATTAGTTGGCCATGAGGATTGAACACAAAGGCTGGTCAGGAGGAGACTCTTTTCATTTGTTTGCATGGGCTGCGACCTCAGTCTTTCTGACCTTCAGAATGAGACCGAAACACTGGCTCTTGTGGAGTCTTGAGGCCAATTTCTAATACCACCAGCTCCCCTGATTCTCAGGACTCACATTGGAATAAAGCCATTGGCTCCTTTAGACCTCCAGCCTACTACCTGCATAACTTGGGATTTTTCTCTATTCTCTGATTTTTTATCTAAGGTCCTGGGCAATTTTCCAGAGACCCATATTATTTTCCAAGAGAGCCTTAGGTGGGCTTCTGTTATACATGGACAGTTCTTCACATTTTCCCAACTTAGCATTGTCAACTCATTCAAATCTCAGAGCCAGACTTGTGATGTTGGTACTATTTACATTTCATAGGTGAACAGATAAAGAAGTTCAGGACTTGGGGCAATGAAATAAGTGGTTAATATGCAACTTGAACCCAGGGTTCATGCTGGAGCTGAAAGTGCCTGACCTTGAATCACGTGTTTTATGTTTTTTCAGTAGAGATAACTCTTAAAATTAAGAGTTTAGATTCTCAAGTGAGCTGGTAGGGCCATAAATATGGGTGGGGAAAATTACCTAGGATGACCCCCCAGTCTTTCACAGAGTAAAGGAATCACCATTCTGCACAAAAAATGGCAAACTGAGTCGTGAGTACCATGGTGAAAGTACATGTGATGATACACATGTAATTCAACAGAATTCCTGTTCCAAACTCCAACAATCCAACTGTTGTACCATTTTGAAGCATTTTAGTAAATGGTGATGATTTCAACTTGCTGGCATTAGTGGTCACTCTCTGTTTCCACGGAAGGTCCTGCCCACTCTCCAATCCATATGCCCAGGCAGCATTTCTCTAAGCCCCAAGTTGAGTCTTCCATTTCTTCTATAAAGTTCTCCACAGGGTTATCACCATCCAACTTTCTTGGCCAAAAGTGTAATATTTTCTTTCATTTCTTTTCCATCTTTTGACTAGGGAATGTTTAGCCAACCTGCTGCAGATTTTGCAAGCAGACATCATCTATTTCAGATGTGGTTATGTCTATTGCTACTGGACATAAGACAAGATACTTTCTTTCAAACATCCCCTCTCTCAACCCTCTCCTCCCCTGTGTGGTCGAATGTCCTACTTCAACTCCCTGACCTCTCCAAGACAGGACGTGTGTGTGAGAACCCAGCTGAAGACAACCAACCTCATTTGCTGCTACCTCGAACCTTTGCTGAGGTCCTTGTTCTTGTCATACCTAGTGCCAGATATTGGATAGACAAATAAACACAGTCCCTTCTCTCCAGGAGCTCCCCATGAGGTGAGAGGCTGGAAATACATAGAAATGCTGTTCAGCAAATGAAGAAACAGAGGTATGTATAGGGGGTCTGGGAACAAGGTTAGTCATTTGCAGGAGGGAGGAAACACATTAGGGGGCTTGCCAGGGCCATGGTAATGAGCACGTCTCCTAAAAATCAAAGGGAGATCAGTAGAGGAAAGGGGCCAAAGAGTGGAGATGGGGAGCAGGGGACAGTGCTGGGGAGTGATAATGGCCAAAGTATATTGTTTATTGTGTGCATGTTCAAATATGTAGCAAGAATTCCCATTAGTATGTGCAATTATAATACACCAATAAAAAATGTGGGAAAAAAACAAGGGCTTCGCAAAACTTAGCTCATTTGTTCCTTCCAATACCTCTATAATGTAACTGACAATCATTCCACTTTAAAGATGGGGACACTGAGGAACACAAAGGTGAGGTGACATGAGGCCACCCAGTAAGTATATGAGCTGAAAGCTGGTATGGGTTTCCTGGCTCCTGAGGTGATACTTGTGTGACTGTCATATACCATCTCAGTAGTGGTGACATGGTGGGGGTGGTGAGCAGTGAGAGGGGGTGGGAGGCACATTCCAGGCAGTCAGAGCTGTTTATGCAGCTGCAAGAGACTGGAAAGGCAGGGATAGAGACATGCTGCACAGGTGGGGACACAATGCCAAAGATGAGGCTAGGAAGGTCAGCCTGCTTACATCCTTCCAAATAAATGCTTCCCTGTGTACTCTGAGGACAAGAAGCCATTGAAATTCACTCAGTTTGTGAAGACCTGAAGCTAGGAAGGAGAAAACTGGGAGGTCCTCAAGATTATCCAGATGCCAGGGGACAGAAAGATGGTGTTGGCAGGAAGAACAGAGAGCCTGTGATGAACAGGGAGAGATGGAGAAGTGGATTAGGGACTGTGGTCATGCAAGTGATGAAGAGAAGATGCTCAGGGCTGTTGGCAGGTTCAGGGTGTCCACAGGAGAACCTCAGGCAGAGCAGGGAGAACAGTCTGACCTTTGCTATTAGTGCTGGTGGCACTTGGGAGATCTGCCTGGGGTGAGTACAGGGCAGACTGGACTGGATAATGGTGCTGTGAGGCCTGGCTACATTGGTGACCAGGCTTCCTGCAGCTGTGCTTATAGCATGATGATGTGGACAGTTGACCTGTCCTTGGGGAGCGGGTGCTGGAGCAGATCATGGGCACCACTCATTTGCCCTACAGTTTTTGGGGAGGGAGTCTGGAACTGTGCCTCCAGCCAGGCTCCACTCCTAAGCTATGGAAGCTAGCAGCCTTAACCGAACTATTATTTATAACCATCTGAAATAGTGCCGGGAACTTATAAGTGCTTGTTAAATAAGTAAACAAATGAACTCCACCTGGATGGCAGTTGGGCTGCTGCCTCTCACTTGACACACACTAGTCCTGGGTAGGGGAGCCAAGGGGCTGCCCAAGGAGTGGGGCATCTCAGGAATAGCCTGGAATGCCAGAGGGGAGGCAGGAGCTTAGCAGAAGCTTAGTTGGGGGAGCTTTCCTCAAGGAGAAACTCCACAGGGCTGAATTCCCAGGGCAGTTAAGCTACAGATGGGAAAATGATGAGTTAGATTGGGTTTCCACCAGAGGAGGAGCATACCTGTGCTCGGCAGCATGTTCAGTGGCAAGAGCTGAAACATTAGTCCTGTAAACTCGGCAGGTTCTGCTTTGAACCTGGAGCTGGGGATGTTAGCCACACTTTAAAGCCACAGGCCAGAGGTAGGCTCCTTTCCACTCCATCAAGTGACTCCATGGTCATTTACTGAGCACCTCACACACGCCCCATGCTGAGTCCCTGGTGGGGGTCAGAGAGCGGAGGGTATACGGTTGTGGGAAGCCTATCTCAGTGTTCCCCTAATGTCTCAGCCCTGTCTGCTGCACTTCCACTAGGTGCTCTTGTCCCTTTTCCATGGAGCTGATTGAGGCAGGTGCAGAAACCATCTCAGAAACCATCAGTTCCCCAGTGAATCTCTAAGCTCTGTGGGAATAGGGTCCTTTCCTCTCTGGGTAAGCAACAGTTTATATGAGATTTTCAGGAAGAGCAGGAGTAACTAGAGAAGAGAGGGAGGTGAAAATTCCAGAGGCTGGAGAATGATGGGGTGAGGGAAGGGTGGGGGACAGGAGGGAGAAGGGGAGGGGGAGGGAAAGACCCTCCCCCCAAGTGAACAGAGTTGGTTGCCTTCCATCTCTTTCATGTCAAATGTTTCTTTAATTTCTCTAGAATGCCATTTCAGGAAATTGTGTTTTCTGTTTTGTAAAATAACTCATGTAAAAGATTTCTTTTGTTGTCATTGGCATTAAAAATAAATTCAGAATAAAATAAGTAGAACCACTTTTATTTTCATTCTTGACTTTTTATATGAAATGATGGAACTCCAAGTTTAATTTTTCTTGTGCTGTTTTAAAAATGAATGTTTCCTTGCTGATGGATGCCAGCTGCCTACCCTGAGCCCCTGGGGGTGATACTGTCTCCAGCCCCCCTTCTCCCTACACCTTGATCAACCATATACTGGAGGAGGGTCCATGCCTGCACCTCCTGGCTGGGCAGGCTGGGTGGGTGGAGCTGCTGGGACAGCACATGGCCCCCGGTTCCAGGCCATGGCACCTCTGCCCAGGGCAGCTGGTGCTGACAGAGCCTTTGTGCTGCAGGTCCAGCCTCCCTGTGCTCAAAGTTCCAGGCAAGCTGCTTCCTGCCTGTGGGATTGGGGGACACTCAACTGCCTTCTGAAGCTCAGCTCTGAACTGAGAAGAAGAAACAACACAGCTGTGTACAATGCCTGACAAGGCCAACCTGTCACACCCATGCACTTGCAGGACAGAAATGGAAACAACCTGGTTCTGCTGGCTTTGACGCCTTCCTCTCTTAAATGCAATTCTAAATGTGTCCCTGAATCCCTGAAGCATGCAGAGAACTCCTGAAGAATACCTCCAGAGGACCTAGAGCTAAGTCACGCCCTGCGGATAAACTCTGGGGTCAGAATGAAGGACTAGTCCCAGTCCAGATGCTGACTGCTTCTTAGTTTTGCTCTTGAACTTGGGTCCTTGTGGTTTGAATGAGAAGCTCAGAGACGAGGATCTGGACTCTCATTACCAGAAGATGTGAGTGAACAACTCTCCCCTTTGGTGTAACAGGGTCTCCTGGGACTGCGTGGAGCCACTGCCATCACTGGGTTTCTGTGGGCAGAGAAGCTCAAGTATGGGGGGCCCAGGGAGGAAATGCCTTCATGGAGCAAAGAAGGGTGGTCTTTGGAGTCGACCTGGGAATAGGGCTAGAATCATTTTTTTGGGACCTGATTCTAAGCACTTACACATAAGCTTCTTTGAAACACTCCCTGGGGAATATCAGTAAGATCTGGTGGAAGGAGTGAAGAGTGGATGGGAATTCCTCCTGCAGAAGTGGAGAAGGGAGAGCAAAAGACACATTGACCTACTACAACTAGAGAGTGTGACCATGGTGAGCACTAGACTCACCCAAGTTGGTGTCCTTTTATCTATTTGCTGCTATAACAAACTGCCAAAAATTTAGTGACTTAAGCAGCACCTGGTTCTTATTATTTTTTAAATCTGAACATTCCGCAGTCAGGATTCTAAAACAGGTCCTGTTAGGTTAACACTTTGGCAGGCTGTGCTCCTTTTGGAGCTCGTAGGGGACAGTCCACTTCCCTGGCTTGCAGCCTCTGGACACTGCCCTCCTTGCTTAGCTTCCCCAGCTCCCTCAAGCCCAGCAGCACTGGTGAGTCTCTCTGTTCTACTTCAGGCTGACCTCTTCTTTGGTCTCCTCCTCCAAGTTGAAGGGCCCTGTGACAGCATCGCCCCCTCACTAGATAATACACATGCTTTGCTTCTATTTGAAACGAAGCTACTTAACACTCTTAATTCCACTTGTACCTTAATTCCAATAGAACACATTTGTAGGCTCCAGAAATTAGAACTGAACATTTTAGGGGTTGTTATTCTGGCTTCCATGTCTCCGTTGCATAAAATGAAGTGTTTATTTAAACCAGGGTTGGGATGCATAAACACAGAGATCCTTAGAACATTTCTATAGGCCAGACTTTCTGTTGGCATCATGTTCATGAGCTAGATAACCCTGATGGTCCACTGCTTCTTCACCTGTGGATTGATAGCCCTGTCTGGAGACAAAACAATCGTGGGAAGCAGAAGGAGCAGGAGTAGGTGCTCTGTGATAAGGTCTTGTTCTGCTCTGCAGCTGAAGTAACAGACTTGCAGATTTACAGAGACTCAGATGGCACCCTCCCAAGGAAAGAAAGTGGGAGCAGGTGTAGTGGGAAGCCCACCTGCTTCAGGACTCAGAGCCTAAGCCAAGGTGTGTCTTTGGGCAAGTCGCCCTTTCTTCTCTTTGTGACCCTCTATTGGAAGGATCACAAGCAGAATTAACCTCCTGCACCTCAGGGATCTCCCAAGGGCTGAACTTCTATTACTGTAGGTTCAGGGCTAGAGGGATCCATGGGGGAAACTCTGAGACAGAACTGGGATTTGTTTCCATCTTGAACTGACTGCACACAGAATTCTGTGCCATGGACCACTGGCCTGGGTCCCTGGTGTACCATCAGATATGTCAAAATAAACACTAGGGTTTCACTAGGCAGGAGATAAGCTGCATTTCATGCCCTCCTGATTCAGTCTCTGGAAATACCAGGTGTGTTGCTGTCAGGTGTGGGGACATCAGGAGGAGAAAGTAGGTAAATGCCATGCCTATACATCTCCCAGGGATGTCGTATCTATTCAGTTTTCTTCATCTATCCTCAAAATCTTGAAAAGGTTTTATGATTTCCTTTGTACTGGAAAGGTGAAACCTGAAATTCCCACCTGGTTGTGAGCAGGCCAAGGAGTTCCCATCCTCCTCTGACACGTGGTCCCTGAGCTCCCCTTCTCTGCCAGGAGCCATAGGCTTCACCAGGACACACTGAGTTGTGTCATATTGCATTCATTCAGAGGACAGGAGGAGATAGGGCCTGATGACAGCCTGTGCCTCAGCAGAGACCTGGAGGCCATGCGGGTGGGTGCAGGGGCGTGTTAGACCCAAAGAAGTCAGCTGTGCTGAGGCAGTATGGGCAGGCTCAGTGGTCTCCCAGAGAGGAAACCATGCTTGTCCTGATGTGGGAGACAGGGTCAATCTTCACTGGACCAAGACAGGACAAAGTGGGTTCCACCCAATGGGATGGAGGCAAGAAATGCCTAGGCACTTCTAGAGGACAGTGAGGGGGTCCCTTGGATGGCAGAGTTTCAGGAGGAGCCTGTAGAGGGGACAGACTTGGATGCAGGGTCAGGGAGAGTGACTTCAAACCTGCTGTGTCACTTCCTGCTTCTCCTTGACCCTGGCTTTTATATCTGGTATCAGAAATGTTTTTTTCCTCACTTCCATGATGATTGCATTGGAAAGCCATATAATTAGCTAACATGGTATTTATTTAAGTGCTTTCCAGGTGCTATTTAAATGCTTTATATGCATCAACTTGTCTAATCTTCTCAAATCTGTGTGGTAAACACTATCATCCCAGATGCACAGATGAAGAACCCTAATGCAGGAAATGAGGAACCTTTGCAAGGTCACAGGTGATCAGTGGCAGAACGGCATTCTGTGACAGCTTTACTCTTAACCATTGCATGCTGGTACATGTGGAGTGCCAGCAGAAACCTGTACATAGTAGGACAGAGGTGGCCAGAGGCCAGAGGGGAGGGCTCTGCTTGGTATTTGCCTCATGGACCACCACTCAGAGATGGTTGGCCATGACATAGCCAGATTTTCTTTTTAGGATGATCACTCTGGTGACAGGGAACAGGAAGGTCTGGAATGCATAGAAGAGAATATTGTCTGCAAGATTTTGGAGGACCTTCTGTGTATAGGGAAAGACATTTATGAGCCTGCATTCCTAGCCTTAGAGTGTCAAGGAAGGAGCACAAATTGTAAAGAAAGAGAGACCAACATTCAATCCAGGGCTGCCAAAATGCATAGAGACCACTTCTATGTTGTAAACTTGTCTTTCTCAATTTTTCTAGAAGATGGCAGATGTATTGAAAAGACCAGCTTAATAAATCAGTTTGGATGAATATACAAAACAGAATTAAAATACTCTAGGCCAGGAGACTCACTTAACAGCTTCAGTAAGTAAAGTTTCGTATTAGTAATATTCCTTTGGTTGCAAAGATATGTGGTATCAAACAGAATCAAGAGGCTTGTGTTTCCCATATATCCTTATACTGACTCTATTCTCACTGGAAAAATAAAGTACTTGCAAGATAAAACACTTCCTACACAGAGGACACTGTACATGGACTATCTATAAATCTCATATTTGTTGAGCACCTACTATGATACCCAATAACCATACCTTCCACATGGCCAGATACTGAATATGTCCAGTCCCTGTACTTGGGGAAGTTTTCTTATTTTGCCAAGTGAGGTTGGTGTGATTATGATCCCATTTCACGGATGAAGGAAATGGACTCTCAGAGTTCCTTTCCCAAAGTCTCACTGTGTATTTCAAATTTGTGTCTCTCTGACTCTGCAGCCCCTCTGTGTGGGTCTTCAGGTGGGACCACATTGGAAGATTGACAGCAGAAATGGCCATGATTCTCCATCCCTCTTTGCAGCCAGGTCCTGTCAGTGTGAGCACTCAGATTTCCATGTCAGGCAGCAAAGTCTATGTCCCTGACCTTTGAATCTGGGCTCCCTGTGGCTTGCTCTGGTTGGAAGGATATTGAAGTGATACTGTGCCAGTTTCAAGTGCAGGCCTCAAGGGATCTTGTAGGCCCTGCCAAACAGCTCACTAATAAATACCATGGGGCTGGGCTGCTGGACATGAGAGACATAGGACCAGTAGCCCTTCATCCCAGCTGACACGTGCAGACTCAGGAGGCCATCCCAGATGAGCCTGTCATCAGTCAACAGCCTGGGACCTCAGAGGTGCAGAGCGATGTCAAACCAGCTGAGCCTGGACCAGAATGCAGCAACTGTCACCAGCCCTCAAAGTCACAAGCTCAATGAATGATTGTTGTCCCAAGTCACTGACTTTGGAGTTGTGTGTTAGGCAGGATTATTGACAGCTGATCTGATAACCATTTGATTGATTATCCAGATAGAAATTCCTCTGAGATAGAAAAAGGACTCTATTAACAAGTACTCCAAGGCAACAGGCTGCCCAGGTGGTTCTTCATGGGAATTATAACTCAAACATTCACAAACCTGACCTTAGGGCAGGGACGTACCCCCTGAATTTCTCAGCAGAGGAGCGAGTCATGGGCAGGTGTTGGCTTATTAGTCAGAGGGAAAGAATGGCCAAGAGAGAGACCAGATAGAGCCAAGTGGCCAAGGGCCTCTGAGGAGGAGGGAAAACACTAGGTTGGTCACATGTAGAGGGAAGAAAGGCAGGTGAGGGAAACTGTTAATGCAATGAGAGGGCCCTACATAGTTTCTGCATGGGCCCCATCACTGTCTTTTCTAGTAAGACCTGGTGTGTGCATTGAGCCCGGCTGATGTGCCAGACACAACTCTGGCTGATATGAAAGTGCTAACTCACTCCATCCACACATCAACTCCTTGAGGAGGCCCTGTCTTCAACCCCATTTATATCTCAGGGGACTGTTGCTTTGGAGGCTAGATCTCCATGGAGGAGTTCATTATTGGAAATGGAGCTTATGTGTTCAGCTCCTAAGACAGAGGCCTGTCCCTCCCCCAAGTTGCCTGGGAGCCCCCCAGACAATTAGGCTAATTACCACTAGATTAGGGTATTCCAGTTATGTCTGCATCTTGCTTATAATGTTCCCCACTTGGAATTCAGGTTCCCTCTTATTGACTTCTGGCAGAGTCCTCTCCACAGGCGACATTCACAGTGAATGCCTGGTGAACATGTGATGAGAGGACCTTATGGGAGTGACAGGATGGAGCCTATGTGCCCTGTATTTGATGCCTGAGGCTATAATGATGTTTCCTTCTGTGCTTGAGGTCTGTGACTCTGGCTTAACATAAGTGATAGGTGGAACCAGGGAGGGTGACTTGGTTCCATGGTCAACAGGTGAAGGTGCCCATCTCTCAGGTAGGGAAAGATCCCAGGATCAACTGGGCAGATGCAGAACTGTAGGCAGCAACTCTGCTCTCTCATGAGGTGGGAGCTGGTGTCTGAACTTCTGCCCAGGACATTAAAACATCTTTGCTCTTTTCTACTTTTTCTCTTGATGTGGTGGCTATTAGGAACAGGGAGGGTGCCCAGGTTCTTTTTTTGTGCATCATGGGAACTGGTGTTCAATATGAGATTAAAAATGATTAATTTCTCTTAGGAAAAACATGTTCTCTCTAATGTGGGTCTTTTATCTCACAGAAGAACTTCTGGTCTAATGCTGCTGACTTGTAGAACATTCTCTCCCAAAGAAGAGCTGCCAAATAGTTTTAAATTATAAAAAATATGGATGAATATATAAAACAAAATGTCTCAGAGAACTCTGACACAGAGAGTCTTGGAAATGCTTCCTGTGTAGCTTTTCTTCATTAAGTCTTTTTGTTTTTAAAGACTGGTTTTGTTCCACTTAAAAAAGGAAGGATATTTTTATTCTTCCCCAACTTTTTAAAACTTTAAAGATTAAAGTCCCTTCTCTTTCCCAGACCCTGAGTAGTGGCTGAGACTATGTCTGGGCAGCTTGCCTCTGTCCTTTTCTCCACTGAGAACCCAGAGGACTTGACTTTATCAATACACTTTTTGGGCTCCAGATCCTCTTCCTTACTAATGGAAGGAAGTAGAAATGGATTGTTCCTTAAGTCTTTTCAATATCAACATTCTACTGAAGTATTTAGAAGTAGTGCAAACTAGTCCTATGATCTGTAACATAAAAAGAGATTTTGAAGTAGGGAGAAGTTTCAGAAATACTTTTTGGGATTCTGGAGGTCCATTAGCATATTCAACAGAATGTGAAGACAGAGATATTGCCCAAGGCTCTAGGAGACAATGGATGTCTGTATCAAAGGAGGTGCTAGACCATATGCAGGTAGTTCACAGTAGAAGATCAAAAGCTAGTTAGATGCTGCACCCACATCCAGGATAGCAAAGGGCCAGCAGAGTGGAGAGAGAGATTTTACTTGAATATGTAGTTTTGGAAAATATAATACTGAGTTATAAGAAGGTTACAATGACAGAGAAAAGAAAGGAGGTACCTCCTACATACAGTTTGGTGATGGCGGGGTCAACAGCAGGACTACGCAGAATTTTGTGAAAGTTCCCTGAAGTGGGAAATGGGCCAGGGTTTAGGTGGTAGTCAAATGTTCTGGAATCTGAGTTTTCTGTGACCAATCTAAAGAGTAAGAGATGATTCACTGACCAACTGAAACTGAATGAACTGGGATGGAACCTGGGGTAAGGAGTGTTGAGTATCCTATTCTTCAAGAATTTCTCTGGGGAAAGGCTGTGTCCATTTTTCCATGGACAAAGTGATCCTCATGATCAGGAAAGAACTGGTGTGGAATCCACTCAAGATGGCCTTGGAGGGAGGAAGGAAGAGGAGCTGGGGAAGAAAGACCTCAGCCAAGAGGACGGAGTGGAGAGAGAGGAAGGATCTGAGGAAGATATGGGCATCACCAACATCCAAGAGATTCAGAGAGAGGCCTCTAACAATGAACATGGGAGTTGAGAGCCACTGAAGTTGAGCTTCTCGTAGCTACTTCATGGATCCTACTATGGCTAACAGACCCTGTCACCTGCTCACAACATGCTGACCAAAGGACAGCTTTCCTGCCACTCCCTCCTTTCCTTCCTGTCCCACATGTTGCAGACCTGGAGAGGCAGGTGCTGTGGGGGAGAGGTGGCAGGAGAAGGCCATAGGGAGGAGAAAAAGCAAGACCAGCTGCAACCTTCTGGACTGCAGTCTTCAGCCCAACCTGGGAGGGGAGGGGCTGACCCCAAATCAAAGCTGGAACTTTTCTTTTTAAATTGTAATGAACTTTTAAAATATTAAAGTAACATTGTGCTTGTGACTTAAATGAGTAGTTTTTTTTTTTTTTTTAACTCAAGGGAGTCTATGGGCAGAGAAGAGTTAACTCCCAGAATGAACTTAAATAGTAGGGAAGAAAATGAAGTTATCTTGTGTTGGCATCCAGCAGGTCAGGTTCTTAGTAGGAACAGTCCATCAACAAAGAAACATGTCAACTTTGACTTGGGTTTTCCAAACTTCTTTTTATGTTTTCCACACAAGACCAATTAATATTCTATGAAAAATACAATGATTTGGAACACACTTAGGTGTACCTTGTTCAAATGGCTAAATATTTTCTTTTAGATTAATATAGAGAGGATGGTTGCTTTGATTTAAACCAACCTTAGATCTCCAAATCAGGTCAAAAGGTAAGATATAAACATCTCCCAGTCCTTACATGTCATTTAGGATAAAGTATTTAGATTACACATTCATAGATTTATGCGTGGTTTATTTTTCATCTTTCATTTTCATCTTGTTGCTAAATAGCTTATTCAGATTTCACTGGAAAAATCACCCTAACCAAAATCCTGATTTCAGCTTTTAGTCTTCTGAAAAACAGTTGAAATATGTACTCTGAGTTTTGATTTAATAATTATGCTCAGTGTTGTTAGAGAATATTGAAAACTGTTGGTAAGAGACAAGGGTCTAGTTGTTTTTATATTCAGACTTTTTGCTTTTATTATTTATTTATTTACTTCTGTGGGACTGGCGTTGGATGGAGGCCTTGTGTGTGCTTGGCTGGAGCTGCACCTCTGAACTATATCTCCAACCTGACATTTTGCTTTTAATTCACTTATGCACCTACATTTTTTTCTGCCTTACATCAGCATCCTTATTCAGTTTCAGTATCACTAATGAAGCAATCATAATTTTTATGATCATGCTTCATTTTTTAAAAGGGAAAACAATGAACTGCCTGAAATATCTTCCATTAAGGAAGAGATTTCTGTTAGTGTCCTTTACATATTATCAAAGTGGATCATTCAGGTTTTTGCTATTTCACAAGTAGTCTGTGGATGTGTATTATTAGAAGGCTGTGGGACCTCATTAGAAGCATGGGCCCCAGCCCTTCCCCAGGCCTTCTGTACTAGGAGCCCTCTGTGCATGAGACTTTGAGAAGCACTGTTGGATGTTCATCATGGGGTTATTTCCAACATGGTTTCTCTTACCTTATTTTCTTTCCTTCTCTTCTTCCTTTTCTTTAAAATTCAGTTTTTCTGGCAACTTCAGCTACCTGAAGTATCCTAAGAATTCTGAATTGTTTGCATCACTTTAATAGCAATCAAACTATCCAAACCATGAGTCAGATTCTGTGCTTGTTGCTGATGTCTGTGTTCTCAGTCCCCAAATCTGACTCTTAATTTACTCACAGCTTTGTAAGGCATGGTGATATGGTTTACACTCCCAGCACACAGCAAGCAGGACTTGGGCCACAGCCCACTATCTGTGGGGAACCCAATGAGGGCTTTGCTGCCTGGCAGAGGATGCAATGTGGCCCAGCAGCTTATAATCAGGATCTGAGACATGGAAAAGAGGTGGATTCTTTTTCTGAGTTTCTACCATTTGGGAAGGTAGGGAAGTTTTTAATGACATGGAAGCAAGTGTTGAACATGCCTGATTATTTTTAAAATTGGAATTTCTGAGTGAATGCTGTACAAAATGAGGCTTTAGTAATAGTAAATCAACATGAGGCAGCTTCTACTGGAATTAATGCTGGAGACATTTGTTCTTCAGAAGAGTCAACATGAACTCTCTCATAGCCTGGCCTGGGGAGATTTTGCTGGCTGCTTTTCCTTTGCTTTTTTTTCCCCACTTTCTGTTGATTTTGAGGGCTAGGGTTCTGGTAAGGTTAGGTAATCAGGTTAACAAGAAGCACATAGATGTCCCAGAACAATTTAATGTTTCTAAAGGAGGAGGAATGTGTTGAGAAGTCTGCTTCTGGAGTATGAGGAGACATACTTTTACTAAATGTCTCCACTCAGTGCAACTAAAACTCTGGAAAATTTGTTTTCAAAAAATGAAGAAAATTGAAATGTGGGGAGAAGGTAGAAGATGGGCCAGGGACCTCTGGATCCCCAAATCAATCACCTGACAAGTTCCCCAAGCTGTCTTTCTGTTTTTTATGTCTCAAGTGAGATGCTGAGGAAGGCAGTGAATAGGGAAGTCAACTGACCCGGGGAAAGGTACCTCAACATGAGCATGCCTTCCCTGCCCAAAGGAAGAGGAAGGGCGTGCTAGCAAGACAGAAAAGTTTCAGAAGACAACTGTAGCCCAATACCACAGATGAGGCTGTGGTCTACCCACAGTGGCAGACCCCCAATCCTGGGATGCCGCTGGGGGCAGCTGAGTGGGAAGGAAGTTGGAACGGTCCTCTTGTGGGCTGTAATGAGCCCCTCCCCATGACAGTGGCAAGGAAGTGTATCTCACTGAGCAGCATCAGATGTCTCTCCCCCCCACTGGGGTGGGATCAGAGAAGCCTGGGGTGATAAGTTCAAGGTACCCCATGACTCCCTGGCAGACAGGGATCCAGCAAGGTCACATGGGGTATCTGGACTCCTACACCCAACCTCTCCCTGGGACCCAAATGGAGGTGGAGAGAACCAGCAAAGATGTAAATTTAAATAAGATCCAGGAGGTCAGCATAATTCCCAAAGCATACAGGTTTCAATCAAAATCCACTCATCACATCAAAATCCAGAACATCCTGCCTGATGAGAAGATGATCAATCGACAGGGAGATGACCAAAGGGTGAGATTTATCATTGAACACCATCAAAGAAAGTGCTTCAGTGAGCAATTAGCAGCAGGCTTGAAGCAGATGACACGATAAGTCTTAGCAGAGAAGGGTGACATTTCGATAACAGAGAAGATACAAGTGAGAACCAAGAGGAGGTGCTAGAAATAAAAATATAATAATCCCCATCAAAACTTCTTCAAATTCAGAGAGTTTTGCTCTGTGAGAGTCACAATCAAGAGGACTAGGTGCAAGTTCTGGCCTGGGAAGAAACGTGCAAACCACATAGCTGACAAAGAACGAGCATCTAGTTGGCCTAGCAATTTCTCAGAACCCAGTCCACAAACATTTAAGAAGGAAATGTTCACAGGACATCAACAGATATTTCTGGGGAGGAGCCATGGACAGCAGAGTGGCACAGGAGAAGGGGTCTACATCCTTAGCCATTAGGACCTGTGAAGTAAAACCATGGGTGAGCTCACCACAGACCTAGTAGAAAGGCTGAAGGAAGAGCCTGGGATGTTTGCCGTCTTCTGCACCATGGAAAATGTCCTTAGGTGAGAAAAATCACCAGAGAGACAAAGGTAGAGACACAAGAAAAATAAAAACATAAATCACATAGTGACAACACCAAGGTCTGATACAGGTATGGAGAGAGTGGATCGTACATGCATTGCTCACAGGAATGGAAGTCATTACCGGTGCTTTGGAAAACAGGCGGGCTGTTTCTTAAAGCACTACCAACTAAAAATTGCAGTCCTGGGTGTGGAAACTTGTCTCCACCCAAAAACCCTCACACTGTGCACAAGTCCCCCCCCAAAGGAAACAGCACAAATGTCCTTCAGTTTGTGGATGAGTAAACAAACAGTGGTATATTGTGTCATCACCTACTGCTCAACAATCCAAAGGAATGAATGACTGATGCAGGCATGACTTGGATGAATCTTCAGGGAATAAGATTGAGTGAAAAAAGCCATATTAGAAAGATTACTTACTTTGAAATTACATTAAGGCAACAGTCTCGAAATGAAAAGGTTGCAGAGAATTAAAGAAAAAAAAAGTGGTTGCCAGAGATTGAGGAGTCCCACCTGTGAACACTGCTGCATTGGGGCCCAAGCCTCCCACACATGTGCCTTTGGGGGATGTTCCAGATCCAAGCCATAGCACCAGGTCGCCTCCTCTGCTTTCTCAAGCAGGCTGGCATACAGGCCAGCAGGTGATTCTTGGGCCATGGAAACATAGGAATTTGACCTAGGAGGTCCAGCCCACCTCTGGGAGGACCTCGAGAGAGCTGGTGCCCCTCTTCTTTCCACTGGCAAGATTCTCAGCACAGTGATTACTCTTCCTGTGTCTGAAGGATGTGAAGTCCAGGGAGGCTGAAGTGGCACACTTTCGGGGTGGGGTGAATGCTAAAGACCAGTTTGAGAGTTGTGGAAAATTCTGTAGTGAACTCAAAGTCACTGAAAAGTTAGGTCACAAGTAATCAGCAAGGGCTTAGATCACAAGTAATCAGCAAGGGCTCAGACTGGAGTTCATACCCAGAATCCACTTTTTTTCTGTGTTAATGGTGGGGCAGAGGGGGTCAGTTTAATTAACTTCCAGTTTCACAGTCTCTTCCTTTGTTAAATGGGGTTAAGCCCACTCATGCCCAGCTGGTGGGAGCCCAGCTGGGCTCAGCCATTCTGGAGTGTGGTCAGGCAGGACTCATTGAAATAGTGTGTGCAAGGCCCTAGGGGTAGCAATGCCATTACTGGGTGTAGACCTAGGGAAAGTCACACACTTATGTGTGTGGCAGGATGCTGGTGAAAGCATTGTTTGTGGAGATGAGGAAATATGGAGAGACAGCTTAGCTCTCACTAGAGAAATGAGTGAATGTAATACAGATGATGCAAATAGTGGGACTTCAGGTGGCTGCTGGAAGAAATGAGAAAGAGCAGTGGTTCTCAAAGCAGGGTACCAGAACCAGAGACCACCACGTTGCCTGATAACCTATACCAGTTCAGGGCCCTGCCCAATTCTAGTGAATCAGAAAATCTGGTATTGGGCTCAGCAGTCTGTTTTTAATCAGTTCTCTAGAAGATTCTGTTGTACACTGAAGGCCAAAGGCTACTGTACTAGAAGTATGCATGGGTAGATATTAAAACAGGCTTAAATTGAAAGATTTTTGCCTCTCAGTGGATATTTGACAATGCCTGGGATACATTTGTCTTGATTAGGGAAGGGATGCTGGCATCTAGTGACAGAAGCCAGAGACACTGTTGAACATCTGATAATGTACAGCAAAGAATTATTCAGTCCTGAGGGTCAATGGTGATGACATTGAGGAACCCTGAAGCATTTGCCTTGCCAAACCTCTCATCTCCCCAAACTGAATAGTGCTTAGAAGCATGTGTGCATGCCTTGAGTTTTAGCTCAGTGTTCTTTTGTTCTGTTGGTGAGAAGAAACATCAATGGAATAATATTTTATCCTCAAGTGTGTGAATAACAATAAGCATCTATCTGGTTGACCATAGTTTGGAGATGGAGCCTGACCTAAGGCTGAAGGTAAGATGTCCCTGCTTCACCTTGGTCAACAGGCACCTTCATCAACTGGTTGCTTCAGGTTTGCCATCTACTTGGTGGTCCCTGGTTTGTGCCATGATTTCAGTGCATGCATATATGTACTATCACTTTCTACTTACTGTACTCTATTTTCAAGATTGACTACATTACAGGGCAGTTAATTATATGAGGAAACTTTTTCCAGAAACTTTAACCCATACACATGTTATATTTCATAATTGCTGTCAGCTTTCTGGCAGTCCATAATCTGTTGGTATCTCATATTCCAACGTTTGGCTCATTGCTGAGAAGGCCCACTCTTCTGAATGTGTCTCTGTGTCCCATTTAGCACTATCTTCATTGCACTGGAGGCTCTTCAGAGTCACATCCAGTTGTACATAGTTGGTGCCATGGTTTGCTCTTGATGTTCACCAAACCTTTTCTCCAGTAGGAGTAGGCCTCTTGCATGCAGGTAGGGTTTGTCCCAATTTGGGGGTTCTCAGAAAATAAGCTTGGATGCAAGGATGGATGGGTGGGTGAATGGGTGGACAGATGGGTGGGTGAGTGGATTGGTGGACAGGTGGCTGGGTGGGTGGATGGATGGATGGAAGGATGGAAGGATGGGAAGATGGATGGATGGGTGAGTGGATTGGTGATAGTTGGATGGGTGGGGAAATGGATGGATGGATGGTTGGATGATTGAATTGGTGGATGAATTTATTGGTGGGTTGGTGTATGAATGGATGGTGAATGTACTATGAAGCAGTAAAATTTACTCAAAATTTGAAAGATGTGTCTAACAAAAGGGCATCTTTAAAACACAGTGCCTCTACATCCTGCACTGGCCAGATACTACATGTTGGGGAAACAATAGAAATGTTTCAAGCAACTAATGTAGATATAACTGCATTTATTTTAAGGACTTTTTCATGGTGGAACTGAAGAATTTGGACAGTTTTTGTGAAATACCCACTTATTTCTACAAAGGATTGCACTTATTTCATTAGATATAAAATTTGCACCTGCTAGAGCCACACTTTGAGGAGAAAGCTTTTTAAAAAAGCACTTGATGTTCAGAGGTTGAAGCAGTGTACCACATTACTTCTAAATAATTCATTCCTTTGCAATATATTCAGAAGTATCTAGATGTAAGTGTACATATAGGGGTTGGAGGTGATTCAGGCTTGTGATTTTGATGTGGAATATAATTTTCATAAAGCTTTTAAGTGGTATTATTTAGACTAATGGAAACACTGGGCTGAAATACATTTCTTTATATTCACTGATGGTGTAGGACCATCCCTCTGAATGCTTCTAATGCAGAGCATTTTAAATAAAACCTAAGATGTGACAGGTGCATACAAATTACTTTATAAAAATAAAAAGGAAACAAAAATGATCTTCCAGAAGTCAGTGGAAGTGTTTCAAAGGAATATTTGCACTTCATTACTTGTTAATGATGATGTAACATGTTGGATGTTGCTGTGCTTTTATAGGTGGATCAAACAGGGAAACAGCAGCACTTTCTGCAGCCACCTGGTCACTAGAAAATGGCCTTTCAAACTGAAATACTGAACTGCGAGCATTTGCAAATGCCATAGTATTCATCAAAAGCTCCTGGTAACCTCTTTCTATTTATCTATAAATTATACATATATTGAATCTGTGCAACATTGAATTTCCTGGAGTTTAGCACCCCTGGAAACACTTTTGACACTTGAATAAACACCTTTGATCAGCTCAGAATACCTATCTGGTAAGGAAGGAAGATGGAAAAAAGATGAAGAGATGCATCTCTGATTATTCTTAAGCCACAGTAAGAGAGGGAGCCCATTTGTGCATTACCAGCATAGCAGGGCAGAAGGACTGATCACAGAATAAGAGGCTGGGCATGCAGTGAATGTGGGCTTTTCAGCAACTTAGGATGGAAAAAAATGACACACTACCTTTTTGCAAACCAAAACTGTTTCTGGGCAAAATGAAAAGGGAGAGAGAAAACCAGGGAAATTAACAGGGAGTTCAAAATTTTCCTTAGGGCACTGCAAAGCATCACTCACCAACATGAGCCATAGTAAGTTTGTGAAGTGGCATAAAAATGGAAAAATCATTCAAAACCCAAAGCATCTCAGATTGATTTAGCTGATTTTGTAAGAATAGCACCTAATACCATGCACCCAATGACCACATTGACGGTTTTGCTGAGAGAACAGTGAAAACTCTGGCTTCAGGGACCATGGATTGTTGCAGAGGGCACCACTGAGATGCTGGATGGGATGTTCTTCACCCAGACAGAGACAGGTTCAAGTCACAGCTCTGCATCTAGCTCATTGGGGCACCACTGGCACATCTTCAAATCTCTGTAAACATTGCTCCCTCATCAGCAAAGTGACGATCACAATTTCTTTGCTGTGATTGGCAGCATATTAACTATCATGTTTCAATCTCTTGATTAAATACATGTTCAATAAACATTCTTGTTTTCCATTGAAAATTCTGTGAGCTCGTTATCATATGATCAATTGAGGTTTATTATTAGTTATTTGATTAACACTGCAGAGTGTGATAATGAAAAGAAAATTTCAACATTGTGACCCACAATTTGCCAATATAGGTTAAGATCCAGATGTCAATTCCAACACGAATAAGATATGTTCTGTGGTTTTGGGCCAGTTACCTAATCTTTCTCTGCCTCCATTTTCTCATCTGTGGAATGTGACTAGTATTTTCTTCATAGACTGTAAGGAAATTTAAACGACTTAAATATTTTCAAAAACCAGCACAGAGTAGACCATAAGTGCTTGTTAAATAAGTGCATTTTGTAGCTTAAATGAGAAGAATGACTCCAGGTTGACAAAGCAGATATTCACCTACTCCCCAAAGTAGGTGAATTATTGGAACTATGGGCACTTTTCCTTTTGAAAACAAAGGCAGCCTGATGTGTGGTGCCCCAGATATTTTGTATTGCCTGGGTGTGATGTAGTTTAAAAAGACACAGAATCTGTGTTTTGATCCAAAATGCTACCCCTGACTTACTGGTAGGGAAGATGATCAAATCTACTCATCCTTATTAATTCAATTCACAATGCAACTGACTCAGACAGATTGTAAATGGTATATGAAACACAGTGGATCTCCCAATAAAGAGAAATTTATTTCAAACTGGAAGAATCAGGCACAAATTCCCTAGGAAGTGGATAGATGAGTAAAGGAAAGTGGACTTCCAGAACCCACCTGTTTGACTCAGACAAATCAGTTTGTGCTCTTAGGATATTCCCATATGACTTCCTGTGGGAGGTGATGTATCTGTGAACAAAAATGAAGAGGAGGATTTGGAATGATAGAAATAGAGATTGCATGGCATTGGACATCTGACTCAATGTGAATCAGACAGGGTTCATTGTCATCCTGCTCCACTCCTTCCAGTAGTCTTGGGGAGTCCCTCCAGCACTGCAGAGCCTCCCCCCTCCTGAATACAGAAGGTAGAACCACCTGGCCATAGGGCCATGGGCAGAGTTTCTGGGAACTCCAAAGGAGACAAAATATGTGCACCATGTCTGGCTAGTCCACACTTCCTCCAAGACACCAATCCCAAACCTGCATCCCAAATGGGACAGAGCTCTCTCCAGTTTGTAACTGTCAGTCTCAGAGAGGGCTCAGATCACATCAAGCTCTTTATGTGGACAATAAACAATAAGAAGTCGCCCATTATCCTACCTATACCAGGAGAACAAAGAATGCTTTATTACATTTACCTTGCTCTCCGATCATTATGCTCTTCTTCGGCAATGGCCACTGAGCTGTGTAACTGCCAGTGCTTTTGGAGCAGATAATCAAGCTTATTAGCATAATATCCTGTGAGGAAGAGCAGGAGAGAAGGTCAATGCTAAGTGCTCTAACAGGGTCCCTGGGATTTCAGTTTCAAAATTAGGTCATTGAAGGTGGGACACACTCTATTTTGTTTTGATTGGTACAGTGTTTAGCACGAGGGTCAGAAGAAATGTGATAAATGACTGATTCCAATATGTAGCACGGTTGGATGGGAAATGTCTGGAATGCCAAGGGGAAGACATCATGATGCTGTTCTTAAATACTATAGTTGGCCAGGTGCTGAAGCAGGAGGCTCATGAGCATTGGCAGGACTTCAGTCCTGCCAAAGGCAGGCTTTATGTCACCTGGTCTAGACTCTGAGGCTGGGGAAATAGAATCTTAACCATTGCACATGGCTTGATCTTTGCTCCAGCAGAGGGAGTATAAGGAAGAAATGCAGAAGACCTGGTGTTCAGCCCACATTCCCCTAGAGTCCCGTGGATGAGTTTCATCTATGTGGAGGTGTCTGTGGTGTGCATAATGCCCCTGCTGGGGTTTGGATATGGACTGAGTGTCCCCAAGCCCTCACATGTGGACATTTCATCCCCTTTGTGAGGAATTAAGAGGGAGACAACCTAATCCAACCACAGTGAGTGCTCAGGGGTGGGGCCTTTGCAGGTGATTAAGGTTAGATAATATCATCAGGGTGGATCCCCGTGGTTGAATCCTGATGGCTTTAGAAGAAAAGAGAGACCAGACACATGTGCATGTCCCCCACCTATTGCCATGTTCTGTCAAGAACTGCCATTACAGGCCCAGATAGAGGTGGCTTATTGGAGCCAGGCAGGGCAACTAGAGTCTCACCCAAAGTGGGACTTTCAACTCAGGCCTCCAGAGCATGAGCCAAATAAAACCCCTTTTCTTTATAGCTTGTTCACTCTCCAATTTTATGTTATTGGCAATAAAAAGTGGACCCATATATTCTCTGACCTCGGGTTTGTACATATAGACTCAATCCTTCTTTCACCCAAATTCAAATGATATCCCATGCAGCGTAATTGCTAGCAAATTCTTGAAGTTACCTAGTTGACCCATCATGGGGTGACATGAAACTTCCAGCTAGCCTTTTAAATACCTGGATCACTGAAAATGTCCCATGTCCTCAGGTCTTTGGTCTACCTTGGTCATTCAGTCATGTTCCTTGTCCAAAGCCTCATCTGGTTTCCCAAGCTCTAACTCAGTGGCATGTTCTTCCCTCACATTCATGAGGCCCTGGGTTGGGTCCCCAGCATGACCAAGTTGTGTCTCTGTTGCCTCAGTGCAAGTCTCAGTTCTGTTTTTTTTTTTTCCACTGAGCTCTGGAATTGCTTCCTGAACTCAGTATCCCTTACCACAAGGTCCCCCTTAACCCCCATGGTCCCCTTCTCCCCATTGTCCCAATTCCTACATCATCAGAGACCAGCATATGATTTTCCCATCCTTCAACATTCTCGACAATAATGACATTGGGGAAATTTAAAATTTTTTCTGTTAGACTGATTGGTATGCAAAGTTGCTATCTTAGTGTGGGTTTGAGATTTGCTTCCCTGATTAGCAGAAATCTGAAATATTTCTTCCTGTTTTCTTACTGACCATTCAGGTGTCTTTGTTAGTATATTCGTATCCTGAACTAGTTAGTTTTTTCTATTAACTCTTTAAAACAATTTCTTGTGAATTTGTAAGAGATAAATAAATAAATGAATAAATAAATTCAGGAATAAATAGATAAATGAATAAATAAATAAATTCAGGAAGCCAACCATTAGATAATTTTATGAATTGTCAATTCCTTCTCCCAGTCTTTTTTAAACTGAAATTTTGCTTTTAAAGTAGAAAAATTTTTTTTGTGGTTGCATTCCTGGAGTCTTTTCAAATAGATCTTATCTTATGTGGAGATCTTAAAGGTTTCCTTTTGCATTTACTCCTAAAATCATTAGTGTATAGAAACTTTAAAAATGTCTGGTATTGATTTTATTCATTCTGTGAGATAAGGAAGTAATTTTTTTTCTTTTTGCTGCCAGAACAATCTATTAACTATGATTTTTTATCATATATCACCTTCACATGTGCAAAATACAGGTATAGAGTCATTTTAGTGATAGCTATTAATCTCTCTCCTTCCACTTTTATGAAAATATTAATTTGTTTGAAATAACAATTTAAAATCTTATATCTCACAGCACACTTCTTCCATTCTTTTTCTTTGCTTCAAACTTATTACAGATCATTTGACCCTATCATGTTACATATAAATGATAGTAGTCACCTGAATATTTCCATTAAAAATTCTGTGGAAATTGACTGGAGTTATAGTTAATTT
The DNA here is from genome assembly GCF_902686445.1 of Sciurus carolinensis. Lineage (NCBI taxonomy): Eukaryota > Metazoa > Chordata > Mammalia > Rodentia > Sciuridae > Sciurus > Sciurus carolinensis. The sequence goes on along the minus strand of NW_025920201.1, from coordinate 117,402 downwards.
GGAAGTATTGATATTATATTGATCTTTACACTTAGGAATATTTTATATACATCCCTATTTACTAATATGTTCTTAAATTCTTTCTTAATGTTTTAAATTTCTAAAGGTAGTGTATTTTTTTAAGAATTTATTACTGAGTATATTGAAATTCCTTGTTATTGTAAAAGGGTTATTTTTAATTTCTAATAAGCCATTACTGATTTTCATATGTTAATCTTATTACAAAACCCAGCAATCTCTTTGATTTATAGTTTGTTTTGCCTTTGCTTGCATTTTCTTTGTATGCAATTATCCTGATTTAGACATAAGGTGTCTTCTAAAATCTCATGTGTGAGACAATAAAAGAAAGATTAGAAGTGAAATGATTGGGTTATGAGAGTTGTTACCTAATTGGTGCATTAATCCACTGATAGGAATTAACTTGGTGGTAACTGTAGGCAGGTAGGGTGGGTCACTGGGAGTGTGACTTTGGGGTTTATATTTTGTCCCTGGTGAGTGGAGCTGTCTCTGCTTCCTGATTGTCATGTCCTGATCTGCTTTCCTATGGCACACCCTTCTGCCATGACATTCTGCCTCACCGTAGGCCCAAGATATAGAGTCAGCTGTCCATGGGCTGAACCTCTGAAACTCTGAGCCTAATAACATTTTCATCCTCTAAGTTTTTGTTGTTCTTCTTTTGGTCACATAACACAAAACTGACTAAATTCCAATTCTTATAATTCATAATTCATACAGCTTTTTCACTTTTTGTTTTAGACAAGAGTTCTGATAGTAAATAAAACTGGTGGTTGGGAATATTCTTGTTTCCTTAATTTAAATCATTCTAAAATTTATCACTATACTGATCTTTGCTAAAAGCTTTTGATATATGTCAGTTTAGGAATTCCTTTATATTCTTAACATTATAAAACTTAATTTGCAAAGTGAGGATTTTTTTCCCCAAAGGTGTGTCTGCATCTGTTTAGATTATATTATTCTTCCCTAACACTTCCCGACATTGAACCATCCTTGGACTTCTGAGTCAAACTCTACTTGTTCAAGTTGTATTCATTTCTGTTTGCTGGGTTTGGTGTGCCATAATTTCTTAAGGGTTTCACATCACAATTTATTATGTAGATGGACTTACAATTGTCCTTTTTGAAATGCCCTTATATATGATTCATGGACCAATAATATACTAATCTAACAGAGTGTATCAGGGATTGCTGGTGATGCTTTCCTGTAACACTTTGTTATATTTTCATTTGGGTGGGGTGTAAGAGATACAGTGGAGGATTTTGTACTTTTTATTTCATAGAATATCATTTCAATTACTCACATTTTCTGTTCTTCAAAAAGGAGTTTCTCAATCTTGGCAACATTCACATTTGTTCTTAAACACTGTCCTGTGCTGGATTCCACCCACTGAATGACAGTAGAACCTTCTCATTTCTACCCTATTTATGATAATTAAAAATGTCTCCAGATATGACCAGATGTTTCTGGAGCAAAATTGCCCCTGGTTGAGGACCAAAGGTCAGACCTGTAGATAAACAGTACTTATCTGATAGCATTTATGTGAGAAATCAAATAAGTGCATGTGAATCATTCAGATAACTTTCTGATGCATACACATGCTCAATAGATGGTAGGATTTTATATTGCAGTTTCTGTTTTGAGGCTGAGTCACCCAGGCCTGTCCTAGATAAAGAAGACATTCATCTTGCCTCTGTTTGAAAGTGATTTGATATACAAATTATTGACACTTTCTGCCTGGGCAGGTAACAGAAAGGAGAACCTAGTTTCTGTTTTTTTGATGTTGTTTTTCATATCTACCTACGGAATATATAAAGCTGTCCATTGAAAATGATTAGACCTATAAATATGCAAGGTATATCCAGTTCATTGACCTGGTGTTCTTCCAAATGTTGACTCTTAAGAGAGAAAACTCGGCCTTTCAGAAATGGAAATTCTTCTAAGGTAGCCAGAGAATGCAATCGTTTTCTGGGAATGGCAAGGGAAAAGCCTGGGTGTTGTTACATGAATCTCTGACTGCTGAGGCTAGCCCAGCTGACCAGTGGTCACCTGCTTTCTTCTTGTATGGTATTTCCATAGACCTCTGTGAAAAACAGCCTCTTTCTCAACTTTGTGCTGTGGGCAGGACCTCAACTGAAGGAAAGTGTGTGTTCAACTTTAATAGTATCATCCTGAAACTGGGCTTTGAGTTCTGCCATGATCATTCTTCTCTAACTGTTGCAATTTGGTTAGAGTTTGTGCCCCAAAGGATTGTGAAACTTGGTCCCCAGTATGTTGGTGCTGGAGGTGATGGAATCTTTAAAATTTGGATCACAGTGGAACATGATTAGCTCTTCAAGAGGGTTTAATTCTTTTATCTCAAAATTGCTTTTTTCCTCTTGCATTTGTGGGAAATCCAGTGCCAAGATTTTTATAAGCAGACCTGGCACTTCTCTGAATCTTCTGCCATGGCTACTTCCCTTTCTGCTTCTGTGCCATGTTGTAACACAGCTGGGTGGTGCTTTCTAGAACTCCAGGAGCATGTTGTGGGTCCTTCCAGTCACCAAAATCATGAGTCGGAATCATAACCTTTTTTACTTATAAAGTATCAGTCTCAAGTATTGAGTTACTGTGACCCAACACCAACTGAGGCAGTGGAAAAGGATCATACACTACCTGAGAGACTAGAATATAATCCTTTGATCATAATCATATTGATCATATTGCTCCTGGATGCTGGTGCTTTTGTTTTGTTGCCAGGTGACTGAAAAGGGATGTTATGCAAGCCAGTGACATTGCTTCATTTGGCATTGCTGAATCCTGGCTGTGGACCCGGGTCAGTTTAACCATTCTGTGCTACCTGGAGCTCTGACTGCTGGAGGTGTTCTTAGTATCTAACTTTTATTCCTGTGGATAGGTCCAACACTGTCAGCTACAGACATCTTCAGGCAGTACCCAGCAATATAAGTGCTTCACAATTCAGCTTCTATCACTGTAATTACTATGAGGTCATTATTGTTATTAACTGTGAGTCACCTTTGCTTCTGTCCCACCCTCATGAGGTGGAGTGTGCTTCTTCTTTTTTTGTTAATCATTTTATATTTTTACAGACTGCATTTTGATTCATTGTACACAAATGGGGTACATCATTTCGTTTCTATGGTTGTGCATGATGTGGATTCATACCATTCATGTAATCACACACATATATAGGGTAATGATGTCTATCTCATTCCACCATTTTTCATACCTGCCTCCCTCTCATTTCCCTCTAAGCAATCTAAAGTTCCTCCATTCTTCTCTCACCTACACCTTCCCACTCCCATTATATATCATCATCCACTTATTAGGGAAAACATGTGGGTTTTGGTTTCTTGGAATTGACTTATTTCACTTAGCATCATATTCTTCAGATCCATCCATTTATCTGCAAATGCCATAATATTATTCTATGGGTCAAAGAACTGGACAGATTTTACAGAAGAAGATACACAGGGGATTAATAAATATATGAAAAAGTGCTCAACGTTTCTAATAATTAGAGAAATGCAAATTAAAACAACTATAAAGTTTCATCTTACTCCAACTAGAATGTCTATTATCAAGAACACAAACAATAATAGATGTTGGTGTGGTTGTGGGGATAAGGCACACTCATACACTGCTGTGGGGTTGCAAATTGGTGTAGCCACTCTGGAAAGCAGTGTGGTGATTGCTCAGAACACTTGGAATGGACCCACCATTTGACCCAGCTATCCCACTCCTCAGTTTATACCCAAAGGACTTAAAATCAGCATACTACAGTGATGGAGCCACATCATTGTTTATAGCAACTCAATTCACAATAGCTATGATGTGGAACCAACCTAGATGCCCTTCAACAGATGAATGGATAAAGAAACTGTGGTATATCCACACAATGGAATATTATGAAGTGTACTTCTTAATAACTACATATTGCTTTTGCTCTTTCCTTTCACATGGTCAACAGTTTTGCTCTCATTTCAAATTGAAACAACTTGTTTTCTTTGGAAACTGAATAGCAAACTTCATCTGTTTGGAAAACTCAGGAAAATGGAAGCACTTTGTGGTCCCATTTCCATGAGATTCCACCAGTGCAAAGAGAGTAGCTCATTTGTTTTCTTTCTGTTCTTTGCAATCTTCCTCACCGGGGACTGGGACAACTGGGAGCAGGGAGCCAGCATGGCTGTGCAATGTTGTCCTGGGAAGATGGGTGGTTTCTTTCAGTGTTCCTAAATCTCAGGCTTTCTCCCTCCCACAGAGGTAAGCAGCTGCTATCAGCTTCCATAAGTTCAGAATAATGTCTTGGCATTACAAAGAAGGAGTCAGAAAGATCCCTTAATGTGCAAAACCGAGATCACAGCTTTCCGTAGGAATTCTGCATAGAAATCCTGCAGTGTCCTAGAAGGGGGAATGGAGCCCAACTGAGCCCATCTGGGTGTTCTTGAAGCAGTGGGCTTGAGATCCCCACCTGGTGCTGGCAGCTGGCAGAGGGCAAGGGCTCAGAATAAAAAGAGCAGTCCTGGATCAGCTTCCAGAGATAGGAGACAATCGGCACCTCTCTTCAGAATGCAAGGGCTTTGCTCAGATTGCTGTAGGACTTTTCAGTGTCAACACCTAACAGGAATCATACATTTTGCCTGCTAAGGGGTACTGCTTAAAATTAGCATCACCAGTTTACACAGAGGACATTTCTAAGTTATTAAACAAAAGTCTTCTCTTTCTGCTGATCTTCGTGACAATTATGACCAAAGTCATCATCATAGTGACTATTAAATATAAACCATTGGGACTTTTCTTGGGGACAGCTTGGTGTGGGTGCAGAGAAGGTCCAAGAGGGCATGGCTGGGCCCACTGTCTCTTCTTCCACTAATGCTGTGCCTCTGTTTCAATGTTCTTTACTCCATGGTCCCCATGTGTCCAACACAGGGCTGGTGCCTGTGAACTCTCTCTCTCACAAGTGGACTGAAGCCTGTAGAGGGATGGATGTGAGATGCTGAAAAGCACATGAGCATGTCACCTGCACTGCTCCCTGTGATGGTCCCAGGGAGCTGTCTGCCTGTAGCTCAGCATTTATGCTGGAAACCTGGAATGAAACCAATTTGCTTCTAGCTCGAGATTTCTTCTTTTGTTACTTATTCCTTTTAGTTATATCCAACACCAGGATACCCCTTTACATAATCACCAAAGCATGGAACACCACCTGCTTCAATTTTGCACCAGAATATCCTCCTCCACCCCTATATTGCTCCCTCTATTCCACTGATCTCTCTTCAAGTCATCCACAGTTTACTTTTATTTTTTTTTTATTTAGTGTCCTGTGGATATCCAGATAGTGGGACCCACCTTGTCACATTCTTGCATGCACATATAAATGTTTGGTCAGATTCATTCTACTTCTTTCCCTTTCCTTCCCCCTTTTTCCTCCTCCTCAGCCCCCCTGGTCTACTCTACTGTTCTTTCCTCTATTTTGATGAAATTCCCTTTCTCTTTTTATTCTCTCCCCCACTCCTTATTTTGCTTTAGCTTCTGCACTTCAGAGAAACCATGTGATCTTTGCATTTTGGGACTGACTTATTTCACTTAGCATGATAGCCTTCAGTTTCATCCATTTACCAGCAAATGACATAATTTCATTCTTCTTCATGACTGAATAATATTTCACTCTGCTTAAAAATTACATTTTCTTTGCCACTCAACTATTAAAGAGCATGTAGGTTGGTTGTATGTACAGTTTGGCCATTGTACGTTGTACTGCTAATAATGTGTTAATAAACATTAGTGTGACTGAGTCCCTAGAGTATGCAGATTTTAATAGTTTTGGATATATGGTGAGGAGTGGAATAGCTGGGTCAAATGGTAGGTCCATTCCAAGTTTTCTAAGGAATTTCCACACTGCTTTCCACAGTGGGTGCACTAATTTGTAGCCCCACCAGCAATGTATGAGTGTACCTTTTTCCCCACATCCTCTCCAACACCTATTGTTGCTTGTATTCTTGATAATCGCCATTCTAATTGGGGTGAGATGGAATCTTAGTGTAGTTTTTATTTGCATTTCTCTTATTACTACAGATGATGAACATTTTTTCATATGTTTGTTGATTGCTTGTAGATCTTCTTCTGTGACATGTCTGTTCATATCCTTAGTCCATTTGTTGATTGGGTTATTTGTAGTAATCATGTAGAGTTTTTTGAGTTCTTTATATATTCTGGAAATTAGTACTCTATATGAAGTTTTGTCAGGGACCAAGAAGTTCTCATTCTGAGAACATTCTGACCTTTACAATAAGCAGCAGCACCCCTCCCCCACTCCTGGCTGATAGTTCCTACAATATGGCGCCTATGGTGCCATCCCTGCTTCTCTTCTGGGACTTCACCTTCCCGCCAGCGCGAACTTCACCTTCCCGCCAGTGCGAACTTGCACCCTATCAGGAGCCCAGTAGAAGAACACAGCCAACCAACCTGCACCTCGTCATACCCCTCATTCCATCAGCATAAATACCCATGAGAACAATAAAAATTTGCAGCTTGATCAGAATTCCTGTCTTGCTGTCACTCCCTGTGTCTCTTGTCCCTTTCATTCCTTCTCTCTTAGGTTCGCCATCCTGCATTGATGTCCCGTGGGCCGGGACAGTTAGTGCCCAACGTGGTTGATTGGAACCTTTGTCTGAGAAGCAAATGCCGCCCTCCGGGGAAGACTTGGCCAAGCGGGATTCGGGATCACCTCGGTAAATGTGACTGGGAGTCAGATCCAGGAGGAGAGTGAGGTCAGCGCAAGGTGAGTGACACACCATGGGACAAGCAGTTTCGTCACATGATTTGTTTCTGACGAGTCTCAAGGAGGTCCTCAAGACTCAGGGAGTACGTGTTAAGAAAAAGGATTTAAGATCATTCTTTTCATACATAGAGGATTTGTGTCCTTGGTTTCCCCTCGAGGGGTCAATTGATGGTAAAAGGTGGCTCAGAGTAGGAGACTGCCTCAAAGATTATTATGAGACTTTTGGTCCTCAAAAGGTGCCTGTCACTGCCTTTTCTTATTGGAATTTAATTAATGAGATTCTTAAAAGTTCACCCTTTGACAGTGGTACTTTAAAACTTGTAAAAATTGGGGAACAGACAATGCAATCCACCTCTCGCCCCCCCTTGGCATGCCCTTCGGTTAGTATTCAAATGCCCCCTACTCAGCCTTCTCAGGACCCTGGGACCCTCCCAGACCCCGGGAACCTCCCAGACCCCACCTTACCAAAGGAGTCCCCTAAAAATCCCCCTAAGATTTATCCGGTTTTAAATCCCCATGATGAGTTGACCCCAGAGGATGAGGCTACCCTGGAGGTGGTAGCAGCTCGATACCATTCTCCAGACCTGCCACCTCTTAAAAATCCACCTCCTTCTTATATACCCCCTGCCTTTTGTGCTCCGGCCCTTCAGGGACCTACTGCCCCACCAGACATTTTTTCCCCGCTTCCCTTGCCTAATCTAACCCCTTTATGCAAGTCTCTCCAACATAGGCAGGAACAAATCCAACTTTTAAAAGAACTAAAAGCCCTTGATTCCGAACTTCGCTCACTGGCCTTGGGCACAGAGTTAACACAAACTGGCCCAAAACCCCTTAATACTCCTAAGGTGAAGTCATGTGGTCAGCCTGTTCTTGCCTTTCCAGTTACTTGTAGTCAAGCAGATCAGCTCGCACAGACTGAGGCAGAGAATTTAAAAGGAAGTCAGGAAGAGGAATCAGGGGAGGAACAAGAGGTAGAACCAGAGAGAGAACAAGAGGAGGACCAGGAATCAGGGGATGAGGAGGAGCCCACCTCTGGACAGAGTGGAGCCCTTGGTTCTTATGAAAGGCTTAGCCTCCACTTTCTTGAAAGACTTAAAAAGGCTTGTACACAGTATGGCCCCACTGCACCTTATACACTGGCCTTGCTAGAGAACCATAGTACACAATGGCTCACCCCTAATGATTGAAAATTTTTGGCCCGAGCCACCCTCAGTGCAGGTGACTTCCTGTTGTGGAACGCAGACTTTAAGGAATACTGTCAGGAAACTGCTCAAAAAAATTCAACCAAGGCTTCCTCTAAGTCCTGGACCTATGTTAAACTAGTGGGTAATGCACCATTTGATACTAACCCTAAACAGGAGCGCTTTCCTACTGGGCTCCTAGCACAGGTTCAAACTGCTGGTTTGCATGCTTGGAGACGGCTCCCTCAAAAGGGCTCAGCCACCACCTCCCTAGAAAAATTCGTCAGGGTCCTGATGAGCCCTACAGTGACTTTGTTGCCCAGTTTAATCTAGCTGTGGAGCGCTTACTTGGACCAAGTGAAAGCGAGAGCTCCTTTGTAAAATATCTTGCCTTTGAAAATGCCAACCTGATATGTCAAGATGTTCTTCGGCCCCACAAAGATAAAGGGGACCTTTCTGACTTCATTAGGCTGTGTGCTGGGGTAGGAACAGCCCATGCTATGGGTCTCGCCATTGGCGCCGCCTTCACCAAGGCCCTTCACAACCCTGGCCCACGTACTTGCTTTACTTGCAAACAACCTGGCCATTTTGCGCGAGACTGCCCAACAGGGAGACTGGGTCAAGGACCCATATCTCCTCAAACAGGGGCTAAACCACCTCCGCTCACCCTTTGCCCTAAATGTGGTAAAGGTCGCCACTGGGCAAAGGAGTGTAGATCCAAGACCAATGCCCTTGGACAGTCTATTCCCTCTAACTTCTTGGGAAACTCCTCTCGGGGCCAGCCTCTGGCCCCGACCGCCCCCAGAACAAACCCAGGGGCAATAAGGTTTGTTCCCTCTCAGACTCCCAACCCAATCCAGGCCCCTGTCCTTCTCCACAATCACCTCCCTCCAATGCGTTACCCCAGGAAGCGTAGGATTGGACCTCTGTGCCTCCACCGATACAATATTAGACTCTATGCAAGGACCCCAAATAATACCCACTGGGGTTGTAGGCCCCCCTCCACCTCATATGTGTGCTTTTATTCTTGGGAGAGCTTCTACCACCTTACAAGGTGTTCAGATCTTCCCTGGCATCATTGATAATGATTACACTGGAGAAATTAAAATACTGGCCACAGCTATTAACGGAGTAGCGGCCATCCCTGCAGGAACAAGAATTGCACAATTAATACTCCTTCCCCTCAATTCAGGAAACACTCCCGCCGCCCAAAATTCACCACGAAACACAGCCTCTTTAGGTTCCTATGATGTGTATTGGGTCCAACCTATCTCCCACAAAAGACCCACTCTTACCTTATTTATTGAAGGAAAGAAATTCCAAGGGATCCTAGATACTGGTGTGGACGCCACAGTTATTTCTCAAAAATATTGGCCATCAGAATGGACCCTCACCTCATCACTAAGTGACCTTAAAGGAATAGGGCAATAAAAAAAACCCCTTAGTTAGCTCCAGGGTGCTCAATTGGGCTGACACAAAAGATAACACAGGAAATAAAGGAACTGTTACCCCCTTCGTTGTTCCTGATCTCCCTGTCAACCTTTGGGGACGAGACATTTTAAGCCAAATGAAAGTTTTTTTTGCTAGTCCCGACTCTTTAGTCACTCATCAAATGCTTTGTATGGGCTTTATCCCTGGTACAGGCCTTGGGAGGCTAGGACAAGGACAGGTTGAGCCTGTACAGCCCATACAAAAAACAGACAAATTTGGACTTGGGTATTTGGATTTTTAGTGTCGGTCCCTGACCCTCCTGTACCCCATGCAGACAAAATTATTTGGGAAACTCAAACTCCTGTGTGGGTGTATCAGTGGTCCCTTACCCAGGAAAATTTAGAGGCTGCCTCCATGTTAGTACAGGAACAGTTGACAGCCGGACATGTGGAACCCTCAACATCACCCTGGAACACTCCTATTTTTGTTATTAAGAAGAAATCAGGCAAATGGTGCCTTTTACAGGATTTGCACGCTATCAATAAGGTTATGCGCCCGATGGGGGCACTACAGCCAGGCATCCCTACACCGGTAGCTATTCCTAGGGACTATTATAAAATGGTCATCTACTTAAAAGATTGCTTTTTTACTATTCCTTTACATCCTTAGGACAGACCCTATTTTGCTTTCAGCCTCCCCCGCATCAATTTTCAGGGCCCTATGCAAAGATTTCAATGGAAGGTCCTTCCCCAGGGTATGGCTAACAGCCCTAGTCTTTGCCAAAAATATGTTGCTCAAGCAGTAGACCCTGTGAGAGAGAGGTGGCCACAAGTTTATATATTACATTATATGGATGATTTGTTAATCACTGCACCTAATACCTATGATCTTAACAATTGTTATTTGGATCTCTATAAGGCCCTCACTGCCTTGGGACTTCAGATAGCCCCTGATAAGGTTCAGACACAGGACCCCTACACCTACTTGGGCCTCAAGCTTCAAACTAATCAAATTCAAATCCCTAATATACAATTGTGTGTGGAGCATCTCCACACTCTTAACGATTTCCAAAAATTAATAGGGGATATTCAATGGTTAAGACCATATTTAAAACTACCCACCTATGTGCTTTTGCCTCTTAATGATATTTTAAGGGGAGATTCTGACCCTTCTTCTCCTCGAGAGCTTACTCCCGAGGTGCGGCAAGCATTAATTCAAGTCACAAAAGCTATTGCTCAACAATTTGTTACACAAATATCTTATAACCTTCCTTTGGTTTTGGTTATATTGCACACCCCTCATACACCCATGGGACTATTCTGGCAGTGGGATCCATATTTTAAAAATAAAGGTTGCCCCTTGCTTTGGGTACATTTGCCCACCACATCCTCTAAAGTTATTGCTATCTATCCTGCTCAGGTAGCTTCTATCATATCCAGACAATTGATTTATGATGTACAGATACTCTCAAACACCATACAAGATCTTCAAGATCAGGTGGATTCCTTAGCAGAAGTGGTCCTACAAAATAGGAGAGGTTTAGACCTTCTAACTGCCAAACAGGGAGGCATTTGTTTGGCTTTGCAGGAAAAATGCTGTTTCTATGCCAACAAGTCAGAAATTGTTAAGGATAAGATCAAACAGCTGCAGGAAGACTTAGAAAAACGCCGACGAGCACTGGCTGATAATCCACTATGGACTGGATTCAGTGGACTCCTTCCCTATCTCCTTCCCTTCCTAGATCCCCTCCTTTGCTTGCTGCTTATTGTATCTATAGGTCCTTTGATATTCAACAAGATCATGGCTTTTCTTAGAGCTCAAATTGAGGCTATACAGGCGAAACCTATTCAGGTTCATTACCATCGACTGGAGATGATGGATCGCGATGGTGCAACATCTGATCAATATTAGATCTTAATAAACCATCACCCCTGTGAGCTGAACTGGACAGCCAATGATGGGTAAGATTCGTGAGAGCTCAAACCAACCTAAGACAGGAAATGAGGGCTAGAGCCTCATTATCCAATGACGGGTAAGGATGTTGCTCTGCCACGGACAACCTAAGACAGGCGCAGTTCCCAAGGGATTGTCACTCTAGCTCTGTACCTGTTCGGGCAAGCTGCACCCCCGCCTCGCCACATAGCCTCTATCACCCCCTTAAAATATGGCTATTGAAATATGGTCAATGATTTTATATAAGAAATGGGGAAATGTCAGGGACCAAGAAGTTCTCATTCTGAGAACATTCTGACCTTTACAATAAGCAACAGCGCCCCTCCCCCACTCCTGGCTGATAGTTCCTACAATATGGCGCCTATGGTGCCGTCCCTGCTTCTCTTCTGGGATTTCACCTTCCCGCCAGCGCGAACTTCACCTTCCCGCCAGTGCGAACTTGCACCCTATCAGGAGCCCAGTAGAAGAACACAGCCAACCAACCTGCACCTCGTCATACCCCTCATTCCATCAGTATAAATACCCATGAGAACAATAAAAATTTGCAGCTTGATCAGAATTCCTGTCTTGCAGTCACTCCCTGTGACTCTTGTCACTTTCATTCCTTCTCTCTTAGGTTCGCCGTCCTGCATTGATGTCCTGCGGTCCGGGACAAAGTTTGAGTGGCAAAAATATTCTCCCACTCTGTAGGCTCTCTCTTCGCATTGCTGATAATTTCCTTTGCTGACAGAAAGCTATTTAGTTTGAAATTATCCCAGTTATTGATACTTGCTTTTATTTCTTGTGCTATGGGAATCCTGTTAAGGAAGTCTGATCCTAAGCCAACAAGGTGAAGATTTGGACCTACTTTTTCTTCTATAAGATGCAGGTTCTCTGCTCTGATTTCAAGGTCCTTGATCCATTTTGCGCTGAGTTTTGTATAGGGTGAGAGATAGGGGTTTAGTTTCATCCTGTTGCATATGGATTTCCAGTTGTCCCAGCACCATTTGTTGAAGAGGCTATCTTTTCTCCATTGCATATTTTTGGCACCTTTGTCTAGTATTAGAAAATTGTTTTTATGTGAGTTTGTGTTCATGTCCTCTATTCTGTACCATTGATCTACCTGTCTATTTTGGTGCCAATACCATGCTGTTTTTGTTACTATTTCTTTGTAGTATAGTTGAAGTTCTGGTATTGCGATACCCCCTGTTTCATTCTTCCTGCTAAGGATTGCTTTAGCTATTCTGGGTTTCTTATTCTTCCAGATGAATTTCATGATTGCTTGCTCTATTTCTGTAAGGTACATCATTGAGATTTTAATTGGAATTGCATTGAATCTGTATAACATTTTGGTAGTATGGCCATTTTGACAATATTAATTCTGCCTATCCAAGAACATGGGAGATCTTTCCATCTTCTAAGGTCTTCCTTAATTTCTTTCTTCAATGTTTTTTATTTTTCATTGTAGAGATCTTTTACCTCTTTGGTTAGATTGAGTCCCAATTATTTTATTTTTTTGAGGCTATTGCAAATGGGGTTGTTTTCCCCATTTCCCTTTCAACTTGCATATAAAAATGCTTTAGATTTATGTGTGTTGATTTTATAGCCTGCTATTTTGCTGAATTCATTGATGAGGTCTAGAAGTTTTCTGGAGCAGGTTTTTGGATGCTCTAAATATAGAATCATGTCATCTGCAAATAGTGACAGCTTAAGTTCCTCTTTTCCTATTCATATCCCATTAATTTCTTTGGTCTGCCTAGTTGCTCTGGCTAGAGTTTTGAGGACAATGTTGAATAGAATTGGTGAAAGAGGACATTCCTGTCTTGTTCCCATTTTTAAAGGGAAGGGTTTCAGTTTTTCTCCATTAAGAATGATGTTGGCCATGGGCTTAGCATAAATAGCCTTTACAATGTTCATGTATGTTCCTACTATCCCTATTTTTTCTAGTGTTTTGAGCATGAAGGGGTGTTGTCCTTTGTTGAACGCTTTTTCTGCATCAATTGAAATAACCATATGACTTTTATCCTTAAGTCTATTGACATGATGGATTAAATTTATTGATTTACGAATGTTGAACCATCTTTGCATTCCAGGAATGAACCCCACTTGATCATGGTGCATACTTTTCTTAATATGTTTTTAGATACTGTTTGCCAATATTTTGTTAAGGATCTTTGCATCTGTATTCATCAAGGATATTGATCTAAAATTTTCTTTCCTTGATGCGTCTTTTCCTCGTTTGGGTATGAGGGTGATATTAGCTTCATAGAATGAGTTTGGTAGGGTATCGTCCTTTTCTATTTCCTGGAATAATTTGACATCTATTAGAATGAGTTCTTCTTTGAAGGTCTTGTAGAACTCGGCTGAGAATCCATCTCGTCCTGGGCTTTTCTTGGATGGTAGATTTTTGATGGCTTCTTCTATTTCTTTGCTTGATACTGATCTGTTTAAATTGTGTACATCCTCCTGGTTCAGTTTGGGAGGAGCATATGTCTCTCAAAATTTGTCAATGACTTTGGTATTTTCTATTTTTTGGAATACATATTTTGAAAGTAGCTTCTCATTATGTTCTGTATCTCAGTGGTGTCTGTCGTGATATTTCCTTTTGTATCATGTATTTTAGTAATTTGAGTCTTCTCTCTCCTTCTCTCTGTTAGTGTGTATAAGGGTTTGTCTAATTTGTTTACGTTCTCAAAGAACCAACTTTTTGTTTTGTCAATTTTTTGGATAGTTTCTTTTGTTTCAATTTCATTGATTTCAGCTCTGATTTTAATTATTTTCTGTCTTCTACTACTTTTGCTGTTATTCTGTTCTTCTTTTTCTAGGGCTTTGAGCTGTAATGTTAGGTCATTTACTTGTTGACTTTTCATTCTTTTCTGGAATGCGCTCCATGCAATGAATTTTCCTCTTAGTATCACTTTCATAGTGTCCCAGAGATTTTGATATGTTGTATCATCATTCTCATTGACCTCTAAGAATTTTATGCTCTCCTCCCTGATGTTTTTTGTTATCCATGTTTCATTCAATAGCATATTATTTAGTCTTCAGGTGTTGGAGTAATTTCACTTTTTTATTTTGTCATTGATTTCTACTCTCAGTTCATTATGATCTGATAGAACGCAAGGCAGTATCTCTATTTTTTTGCATTTCCTAAAGGCTGATTTGTGGCATAACATATGGTCTATTTTTGAGAAGGTTCCGTGTGCTGCTGAGAAGAAAGTGAATCCACTCGTTGATGGATGGAATATTCTATATATGTATATTAAGTCTAGGTTATTGATTGTGTTATTGAGTTCTATGGTTTCTTTGGATTTTTTTGGAAGATCTATCTAGTGATGACAGTGGTGTGTTAAAGTCACCCAGAATTATTTTGTTGTGTTCTCTTTGATTCCTGAAATCGAGTAGTATTTGTTTGATGTACAGGGATGCACCATTGTTTGGGGCATAAATATTTACTATCGTTATGTCTTCCTGATTTATGGTTCCCTTAAGCAGTATGAAATGTCCTTCTTTATCCCTTTTAACTTTGGCTTGAAGTCCACTTTATCTGATATAAGGATGGAAATCCCCGCTTTTTTACTGAGTCCATGTGCATGGTAGGTTTTTTCTCATCCTTTCACCTTTAGTCTGTGGATGTCTGTTTCTATGTGATGAGTCTCTTTGCAGGCAGCATATTATTGGGTTGTTCTTTTTAATCCATTCTGCCAGTCTATGTCTTTTGATTGATGAGTTGAGGCCATTAATGTTCAGGGTTATTATTGAGATATGATTTGCATTCCCAGTCATTTGGCTTATTTTTGGCTTTTAAGTTGGCTTGGTTTCTCCTTTGAGTGCTTTTTCTCTAAGGTAGTTCCTCTGTTTGCTGACCTCCATTGTTGTTTTTCATTTCCTCCTCATGGAATATTTTTTTGAGAACATTCTGTAGTGCAGGCTTTCTATTTGTAAATTCTTTTAACTTTTGTTTATCATGGAAGGATTTTATTTCATCTGCAAATCTGACGGTTAGTTTTGCTGGGTATAGGATTCTTGGTTGGCAACCATGTTCTTTCAGAGCTTGAAATATGTTGGTCCAGGCCCTTCTAGCTTTTAGAGTCTAGGTTGAGAAGTCGGCTGCTATCTGTATGGGTCTCCCCCTATATGTAACCTGATACCTTTCTCTCATGGCCTTCAAAATCCTTTCTTTATTTTGAATGTTAAGCATTTTCATTATAATGTACCTTGGTGTGTATCTGTTGTGATTTTGTGCATTTGGGGTTCTGTAAACCTCTTGTATTTGATTTTCCATTTCATTCTTCAGGTTTGGGAAATTTTCTGATATTATTTCATTGAATAGGTTGTTTATTCCTTTGGTGATTCTGTTCATGATTTCTTACCATCTTCTCTGTTTGGGCAACTTTATTTTCAAGATTAAATATTTTGTCTTCATTGTCTGAGGTTCTGTCTTCCAACTGTTCTAGTCTGTTGGTGATGCTTTCCATTGAGTTTTTTATTTGGTTTATTGTCTCCTTCATTTCAAGGATTTCTGTTTTTTTTTTTTTTTTTTTGAGAATCTCTATCTCTTTTTTGAAATGATCTTTTGCTTCCTGCAAGTGCTCTTCCAGCTTATTGGTATTATAATTCATTGCCTGCATTTGCTCTCTTATCTCATCCTTTGATTAGCCAATCATCTTAATTGTGTATAATCTGAAGTCCTTTTCTGACATTTCTTCTAACATACTGTCATTGGATTCTATTAATATGGAATCTAGATTTGTTTAGATCATTTTCTTCCCTTGTTTTTTCATGTTGTTCATGTATCTTCCCCTCTAGCAGTGTAGATCTGGAGTATTGCAGATTTCCCCCCATAGGTTTATAGTGGCCCTATAGGTTTTCAAAACCCTTTCTTTAGGGGGAGATCAATATTAGCAGTGCCCAAATCAGACACTATGCAGTCCCAGACCAAATAGCCCCTATGGGGACAATAACAAAGTTGTCATAGTAAACAAAATGAGTTCAAATATTATCTTCAGTAAAACAAACAGGTTTGCAATTAGGTCTGTAGATTCTAATGGAGGACAAGTAGGATGCAGTGGGATGTAGAATGTGGCTGTTAATGGGATAAGAAAAGAATATACAGAAGTTCTAGAAAATAGAAAGTGTGAGAGTATAATCAAAAGAAATGGGATGTTAGCATGCAAAAAAGGGAGAAAGAGACTCTGAGGGAACAGGTAAACAAAAGGAAAAGAGAGCAAGAAAAGTAAAGAAATAAAAACTTAAAATTTTTAAAAAGGAGAAAAAAGAAAATCTACTGTATAACAGTCATATACTAAAGAAACCTCCCAGTGTTCAGTAGCCTGATGCATGAGAGGTACCTGTCAATGAGCTTCAAGCCTCCAGCAGGCATCACAGGATGGGATTTGCCCCACCCAAAGATAGGAGCTACGGCTTCCAGGATTATCCAAGATGGCCACTCTGGCTTCAAAATGTGTTGGCAAATGGGGAGCTGCAGCTCAGGGGTGGATGTGGTCAGTTTGAGGTCCTGGAGACAGGATGTGGTTGGTCCAGCAGGGGTCCTGGAGGTCCGGTGTGTTTGGTGTGATTGTAGGATCCTGGATGCCGGGTGCAATCAATCGGTCTGGGGTCCCGGTGATAGGGCGCAGTTAGTTGGTCTGGGGGTCCTGGCGGCAGGGAGCAATCAGTCGATGTGAGGGCCCCAGAGGCAGGGAGTGATCAATTGGGCTGAGGTATCCTCAAGTCGTGGCTCAGTCAGTCCGGCCAGGTGTCCTACGGGGCCTGGCTATTGTCTCAAAATGGTGGCAGCCACGTGTAATCAAACCTGCAGGTACTGTAACAGTGAACTTCCAGGCAACAGCAGGCAGCTGGTGCTCCACTGGTGGTCCACGATCAGCTTGCTGACTGTTGTCAGAGGATCGGGATGTGAACCTCGTGCGTTGGGTGATGGATAGGTGTAAGGCAGTCGATGGACAGGCGAGAGGCAGGCAAATGGTAGATGATAGACACCTGACAGTGAACAATCTGCACTCAAAAAAGGCGTAGATATGCTGGCAGACTGCAGGTCATCACAGCAGACAAATGGGATAAACACCAGGGGATCGATAAGCAGCAAAAACTGTCTCACTAAGAAACTGATATCCTCTGCTTGAAACCAGAGTTATGGAGCAACAAGGAACGCAGCCTCCCTCTAGTCCTCCATCTTGGATCTCAACAAAAATTTCCATTTCTAGTTTTTTGAGGAAACTCCAAAATGTTTTCCAGAATGTTGGCACTAATATGCAGTTCTACCAACCATATATGAATGTGCATTTTCCCCCACATCCTTGCTAACACTTATTATTATTTGTATTCTTTATAATCATCATTCTGACTGGAGTGAGATGAAATCTCAATGTAGTTTTGATTTGCATTTTCCTAATTGCGAGAGATGTGTCACATTTTTTCATATATTTATTGGTCGTTCATATTCCTGCTTTTGAAAATGTCTGTCTTATTCTTTTGTCTATTAATTTATTGGGTTATTTGCCTTTTTTTGCTGTTAAGTATTTAGAAGTTTTTGTATTTCCTGGATATTAATGCCCTTTATGAGCAGCAAGTGACAAAAATCTACCATTCTGTAGGCTCTTTTCATGTGCTTGTCTCCTTTGCTGTGAGGAAGTTTTTATTTTGATGACATCTCACATGTCGAGTTTTTAATTTTACTTCTTGTGCTTCAGAATCTTGTTAAGGAATTTGATTACTATGCATACATGTTGGAGAGTGGACCTATACTATCTCCTAGAAACTTCAGGATTTCTAGCCTAATTCCTAGGTCTTTGATCTACTTTGAGTTGACTTTTTTGCAGAGTCATAGGGCTAAATTTTATTCTTCTATACATGTATTTCCAGTTTTGCACCAACATTTGTTTAAAAGACTATCTTTTCTCCAACATATATTTTTAACAACATTGCCTAGATAGCTGCATTTATGTGGGTTTCTCTCTGTCTCTTTTCTTCTAGTCCATAGGTCTTCATACCTGTTTTGGTGTCAGTAGCATGCTGTTTTTATTACTATAACTCTGCAGTATAATTTGAGGTCTGATGTTGAGATGCCTGCTACTTCCTTTTCCTCATTAAGGTTTGCTTTGGCTATTCTGTCTCCTATTTCTCCAAATAAAATTCAAAATTATTTTGTCTAGTTCTGTGTAGAATGTCATTGGACTCTTCATGGGAATTGCACTTAATCTGTATACCATTATTTTCAATGTGGTCATTTTGACCATTTTAATTCTTCATTTCCAAGAACATGGGATGTTTTTCAATCTTCCAAGATCTTTTCAATTTCTTGATTTAGTCTTCTATATTTTTTAGTGTAGAGGTCCTTCACCTCTTTTGTTAAATTGATGACCAAGCATTTTATTTTTTTTCCTTTCTTTTCTTTTTCCTTTCTTGAGGCTATTGTGAATTGGATAGCTTTCCTAAGTTCTTTCTCAGAGATTCATCTTTGTAGTATAGAGATATGATTAATTTAGAAGTGTTAATTTTATAACCTGCTACTTTGCTGATTCATCTATGAGCTGTAGAAGCACCTGGTGGAGTTTTACTTCTGTGGGGGTCTTCTATAGGATCATGCAAACAGAGATAATTTGAGTACTTCTTTTCCTATTTTTATCTCTTTAATTTCCTTTTCTTGCTTTATTGCTCTGGCTAGACTTTGAAGGACCATGTTGAGTATGAATGGTGAAAGGTGGGCAACCTTGTCTTGTTCCTACTTTTAGAGGAAATGTTTTCAGTTTTTCTACATTCAGTATAATGTTGGCTTTAGGTGTGTCATATAAAGCCCTTAAGAGATTCGGGTAAGTTCTTTCTATTCCTAGTTTTTCAAGTGTTTTAAACATGAATGAGTGGTGTACTTTGTCAAATGCTTTTAGTCATCTCTTGAGATAATCATGCGATTTTTGTCCTTAAGTTTATTTATGAGGTGAATTACATTTATTAACTTCTAAATGTTAAACCAATCTTGCATCCCTGGGATGAAACCTACTTGATCATGGTGTACTATCTCTCTAATATGTGTTTGCATAGGGCTTGACAATGTTTTATTAAGAATTTTTGCATCTATGTTCATTAGGGATATTGGTCTAAAGTTTCCTTTCTTTGATATGTCTTTGGTTTTGATGTCAAGGTGATACTGGTATCATAGAATGAGTTTGGCAGTATTTTCTCTTCTATTTCATGGGAATAATTTGAGGAAGATTGGTATTAATTCTTCCTTAATGATCAGATAGAGCTCAGCTGAGAATCCATCCAGTCCTGGTATTTTCTTCTCTGAAGGTTTTTCATAGATGCTTCAATTTCATTGCTTGATACTGATATGTTCAAATTTTCTATAACCCCATAGTTCAATTTGGATAAGTCATATGTCTCTAGGAATTTTTCAAAATCTTCAAAATGGTCTAGTTTATTGATGTATAAATTTTTAAATAAATTCTGATAATCCTCTGGATTTCACTAATGTCTGTGGTGATATTTATCCATCTCAAATTTTGTTGATTTGAGTGTTTTCTCTTTTCTTTTGGTTAGTGTGGTAAGGGTTTATGAGGTTTGTCTTTCCTTTCATAAAAACAACTCAGTTTCATTGATCTTTGGTATTTTTTTAATTGTTAACTTCATTAATTTCAACTCTGACTGATTTATGTCCTTTGTTCTATTGATTTTGGTGTTGGTTTGTTCTTCTTTCTCTAGGGCCTTTATATTTACCGTTAGCTCATTTATCTGTTGTCTTTATATTATTTTAATGAATGAGATCAATTCTATTAACTTTCTTCTTAGAACTGTTTTCATAGTGTCCCAGAGATTTTGATGTGTGCCTCACTATTCTCATTTACATCTAAGTATTTCTTTTATTTCTTATTGTATTCATTCATTGTTCAAAAGCATATTATTTAATCTCCAGGTATTAGAATGGTTTCTGTTTTTGATCTTATCATTGATTTCTAATTTTATTGCAGTATTATTTGATAGAAGGCAAGATATTATTTCTTTTTTTTTCATTATTTACTAACATTTTCTTTGTGAACTAAAACATGATTATTTTAGAAAATGTGTGACTGAGAAGAAAATGAATTCAGTTATTGATGAATGAAATATTCTATAGATGTTTGCTAGGTCTATATTATTAATTACTTGTTTTAGTTCTGTAAAAGCTATACTTATTTTCTGTCTGGATAATCTATCCAGTGTTGAGAGAAGTGGTTTAATGTCCCCAGTATTATTGCATTGTAATGTATTTGATTCTTAATATTGAGAAGGGTTTGTTTATGTACATAAATGCACCATTTGGGGAGTCACAAATCTTTAATTTACAATTATTATATCTTCTTGTCTGATCTCCTGCAGCAATTTAAGTGAGCTTCTTTGCCTTTTCTGAATGATTTTGGCTTGAATTCCTCTTTATCCAATATAAGAATAGCTACCTCTGTTTCTTTACAAGTACCAATTTAATGATTTTTTCCCCATCCTTTCACTTTCTATCTGTGATGCTTTTGCATGTGAGGTGAGTCTCTTATAAACAGCATATTTTTGGATCTGTTTTTAAATCAATTCTCCCAAGCCATATATTTTTATGAAGCTTTTAGACCATTTACATTCAAATTTATTCTAGAGATTCATTATATTTTGATTCATTTCTAAAGGTTTAATATGACTTGACTCTACTTTCATTTAATATTCTTCTAGCATAATTCCTCCATGACTTTCATTTTTATTTTTTATTTCTTCTTCATGAAATATTGAGTATGTTCTGTAGTGTAGACTTTCTGGTTATGAATTCTTAACTTATGTTAATCATAAAGGTTTTTATTCATCTTCAATTTTGAGGTTTAATTTTGCTGGATAAGTATTCTAGGTTGACATTCATTTTCATTCAGAGCCTTGTATATATTATTTCAAGACCTTCGGTCTTTTAAGATGTGGGTTTAGAAATTAGCAAAAATCTGAATTGGTTTACCTGCAGATATGATTGTTTTTTCTCTTGCAGTTTTTAAAATTCGATTCTTACCCTGTATGTTAGACATTTTCATTATAATGTGTGGGAGTGGTTTTATTGTGAATCTGCATACTTGGAATTCCATATGCCTTTTTTATTTCAATTTTCATTTCGTTATAAAGTTTTGAAAATTTGTCTGATATTATTTCATTGAAAATATTGTCCATTCCTTTAGCCTGTAATTCACAGTCTTTATCCCAATGATTCTTAAATTTTGCCTCTTGATATCATCTTTGATTTTTTGAATATTCTGATCATGGCCTTTTAACATCCTTTCTTTATGGTTAACTTTATTTTAAAATTTATATACTTTGTCTTCAAGGCCTGAAAGTCTATGTTTGAAGTCATCTCATCTATTGATATTACTTGCCACTGAATTTTTACTTTGGTTCATTGAGTCTTTC
The DNA here is from genome assembly GCF_902686445.1 of Sciurus carolinensis. Taxonomy (NCBI): domain Eukaryota; kingdom Metazoa; phylum Chordata; class Mammalia; order Rodentia; family Sciuridae; genus Sciurus; species Sciurus carolinensis. The sequence continues at coordinate 95,640 of NW_025920201.1, read as the reverse complement.
ATTTTCAGGATTTCTATTTGATTCTTTTTCAGAATCTCTATCTCTTTATTGCAGTGATATTTCACTCCCTGTATTTTCTCTCTGATTGCACTCCGTATATCTTCTTTTAACTCATAGATCATTCTAAGTATGAACTTTTCAAATTCCTTCTCTAACTTTTCCTCTGCTATGCTGTTGATGAAGTAATTTATTGAAGCATAATGGACTGTTTGGAATTTTTTTCTTCTTGCTTTTTTATGTTGTCTTTATGTCTACCCATCTATTGGAATAGTTCTCACTTCTATTAAGTAAGGGACTACTTTCTCATAAGAGCCCTGTATTCCAAAAATAATCAGATATTGATACTTTAAGTTAATGTGTGACCTCTACTGATCTCAGCAATACTTTGAGAGTTACTACTGAACCCTATTTATTATAATCACTTCAGATCCAAGCCTTGTACTATTCAACCTTATGAAAAATACAAAGTTGTTGATATTATTCTTCACAGTCCCTCATATCCAGATGTAAGCTTGTGCTGATTTAAGGGAGTTACTGGTTGGATGAGTGCTCCACTGCCCCGGCTGTGAACAGCAGGTGTTGATTCCCTCTGTTGACATGACTGATACAAGGTCCAGTCAGTGCACAAACAATGCCCTTTTATTTGCCAGTTGTGCCCATCAGTGAAGTTGGGAGCCAGTTAAGGCTGGGAGTAGCCACCTCCTATTTCCTTTGATCAGGTGATTTTCCACTTTAACCAATCTCCTTCTGGCTATTTTTGTAGGTGCCTTCTGCTTAAGTTAGCTGGGGTATTCAGGAAACTTCTCCTAGCAACCTTCTGCCATAGCTCCACTATCCAGTAAGTGAATCATTATGTCACTGAATATTCAAGAAGTTCCCTTCTGGTTCCATCCTAGAATGGAGAGAGGACAATCCCTAGACCTCCCACAATGACTCCCCCAATGTCAGTGGTTGGAGCTGGCATAGCCCAATGGATCTAATTTTCTCTGCTCATGACTAAAGTTGCTTTGCTGCTCCATCACTGTCTGTGTTTGTGGATCCTATGCATAGTTATCCACCCTTACCTGGGTTGTGGAGGCTAAGTGGGGCTAGGCCCATTTCCCCACCCAGATCTACATCACTTGAACTCTTGTTCAGAGTCAGGGGAAGGGGGAGGAGTTCTCAGTGATTTTCAGCTGATAGTGGCCCCACTAGAAACTATCTCTGGCAGGATTCTTAAGAGGTCTCATTGTGAGGGTCTTCCTTCTGGTTTAATTTGCCGCTGTCTGTGCACTATGCTGATTTAACAGGGTGACTGGTTTGCTGAGGGTTTCACAAAATAGGTATGTACTACTAATTCAGCTTTCTTTTCACAATTTGGTTTTAAGCTGATTGATTTGCTTTAAAGACTCTGCTGTTCCCATCACACTTTAAATTTGTCCACCTTTTCAAATATTTTTCCAAATGATTTTAAGTTGATGTTTTAGTCAGCTCTTTCACTGCTATGACTAAAAGGATTCAACTAGAACAATTATGGAGGAAGGAAATTTTATTTGGGGGCTCAAGGTTTCAGATGTCTTAGTCTATAGAAGACTGACTTCATTCCCTGGGGCTCAAGGTGAGGCTGAATTTCTTGGCAGGAGATTGTGGTATAAAGAAGAAGCTTATGTGGTGACCAGGAAGCAGAGAAAGTTCACTCTCCAGATACAGATATATATACAAAATCTACACCCCAATTCCTACCTCCTCCAGTCACACCCTACTACTTCAGGTACCACTTAGTTAATCCCTATCAGGGAATTAAATCACTGATTTGGTTAAGACTCTTACAACCCAATCATTTCTCCTTTGAACCTTCTTTCATTGTCTCACATGTGAGCTTTGGGGGACACCTCACATTCAAACCACAATAGAGGGTGAACTTAGGAGATCTCCCACACCACCACCTTCTCTCTCTGTTGTCCCTCCCCATTGTGTTCTGGGTTGGGGAACTCTATGCTTATTTTCTATTCTGGTAATAAATCTTCAAGTCTCTCCAGGTTTCAGACTTTGTAATATTGAATCTTAGAGCATTATTTTATTTTTTTCCCTCACCTCTCAATTCTGTTTCCTTCACTGCTTCCTTTCTCTACTGTGAGCAGATGGGGAAATCACTGCCTAGCTCCTTTCCACCTCTAGACTTCTTTTTGACCCCTGCACCTACTCCACCATGAACTTCACATAGTGATCTTTTCATTAAATGGACTTTTTCATGAAGTTTGTAAAAAATTAGTACATTTATGCGTTCACTTTGCTATGATGAGGAATTTTCATGCACCATCATAATTGTGTACAATGCACTCCTTGGCAAATTCTTTATGAGCCACTTCTTCTCTTTACACCTTGTCTTGATGCCTTCACATTTATGTTTGGTTATTTGGGTAATGGGCACAAATCTTTAATAGGCTTGGTACGTGGATGTTTGTCAGAGTTAAAATCCTCTGCTCATCATGAGGAAAATGTCTAGAGACCAGAGGTCATTTGCCCAATGAAATCTTGGTTAATTCTAACCCATTTCTTAATGTGGTTAAATTTAGTTTGAGTCTTTGCATTTAGAATATTGCCAAGTCCCTAACACTGTGATTTGTCTTCTTAATGGTCCTTCAGTAGGTGTCCAGATTCAACTTGTTCAGGACAAATACACACCAGCATATGTCTCTTCACCCCCTGAAAAGTGTGGAGTCTGTGTGTCAAGTCTCGGTTACTGTGGCAATGCATGCACCTCACCCAAAATACATTAGACTCTATTTTTTTTAGTTAACTTTATTCATGAAAGGACTGGGACACTAGCTTACTTAACTTTGTAGCCTTAGCCTAGTACTTTCGTTATTGGATATTTGTTGAATCAATGACAATAAATGATAGCAATCTCCATTCATTTTCTTGCTCAGTGTGACAGTTTGAGTCCCAGGAAACACAGATAGTAAGACAGAGTAGCAGGTGCAATGTATACACTGAAGGAATTTTTAAGGGGATGGAGGAGGGCCTAGGGGTAGGTAGGAGAATGGGAAAACACAGTGATGACCTATATCTGTGAAAGGAGTGGGGAGGAAGATTTGAGTAGGATGAACCTCAAGCCACAGGGCAGTGGTCTGAGAAGGTCTACCTTGTTGTGAAACTCTCTGGACTGAAGGTATCCATGATCAGAGTCCCACAGGAAGGGGACAGTGAAGAACATGTCCTCAACATGTTGTTGCTGACTGGGATTAGCCTAGAGGAAGCCTGGTCTCAGTATCCACAGTGACTGCAGCTGGGTGACTGGTTAGTCACCTACACTTCCTGAAGCTGGAGCTTCTGGAGGCAGACACATGCAGGGATCTTCAAGCCACTAAAGCACATCCCAGAGATTCATGGATCCACTTCTCTACATTGCTCACAATTGGGGCCATTCAGACATTATGAACAATTGCCCTGGAACTTTTTAACTCCCCCTTCCCCAGTACACAACCTCTCTATAAATGCCCATGGCCCTTGTAAGAAGGACTGGAGCATCTGTTAGGTGTATAACTGCTGCAGCATGGCAGTGTCCTTCCTCCTAGGGACTCAGTTGCCTATTCAATCCATGCATCTAAAAGGGCTCAAGCCCGGCTTGAGCAAGAGGTCATGTTTTTTTTTTCTTTTCTTTTTTTTCCCTCGTACTGGTGATTGAACTCAGGGATGCTCTATCACTGAGCTTCTTCCCCAGTTTTTTTTTCTTTTGAAACAGGGTCTCACTAAGTTACTGAGGCTGATCTGCAACTTGCAATCCTCTTGCTTCAACCTTTGGTGTACCTAGTATTACAGGTATATTCCACTGAGTCCTGCAGGAACCTGGCTTCTTATTGACACAGATTCCTCCATCTCTGCTCTTCATTCTTGTTTTTTTTTTTTTTTTTTTTTTTTTTTTTTTTTTTTTTTTTGCTGTTATTTGCTTCTGGATGTCAAAAGCATGCTTGTTGAATGCCAATCTATTTTTACCCCAAGGGTTATCATATTCTATTTAGTATCCCCATGACTACAGAACAAATCCCCTTGATTGCCCCTGTAACACCCACAGTCATTAAGCTAATCACATCCCTCTGAATTCCTGTGGGTCAGTGTTATCACTTGCTTCTTATTTGAAGGCCTCCTCATCCCCACGGTATTAGCACACCCAGCTCAAAGGTCACCTCCCCTCCTAAGAGGAGGGCAACCAAGGAACATCTTTGCAAATCTCTCAGCTGTGCACCCCTGAGACCCAGGGAATGGTGTGCTCCTGACCCTGCTGTGGAATGTAATTCTCCGGAGGGTCCTGTGACCTTTCCTGCTGTGCTGAATCAGCATGCCCACTTACCCCTGCCTGTTTATTTTTTTCTTGCATCATTTGCTAAGATAATGCAGACATTTCTACTCTGTTTAGTTTGGGCCAGCTTAGCTGTGTTTTTGTTAGCCCCTGAATTTCTTGCCAGGTCCTGAGACTATACCCTGAAATTCTTCCCTCTTTAGCCTTAGGTGTTTGCCCTTGATGATGCTTGCTTCAAATCCAGTCCTAGCACTGTCCAACTGATCCCTGCTGGCATGTGCTGGTTAATTCCACAGTCACTTTGGCATACACTCTTTTCCCTAGCATATCAGACTCAATTCATGCCACTTGATTTAAACCTAAATCAGTCTGGCAACCGGGGAGGGCAGTGGAAGCACCCATCTTGTGAAGAGGTGGTCTCCGCAGCAGCAGCCAGTACAATAGGGGTGGAAGCACTTACAGGAAATGGAAAGCACCAGAACACTAAGAGGGTGCGCCTCAGAACCTCTATTCCATGGACAGAGAACATACATGTTCTCATTCCACAGTTTAGGGACTGAGGATTTCTCATCCAAGTTTCTAAGGTTAGCTTACTAAACCTGTCTTGGCAGAGCTTTAACTCTTTGTGGAGTCTGGACTCTGACTATAAAGTGCTGGGTCTTCTCTGGCTTGTGCAGGAATTAGGAGCTTCTTCAAAAGCCACCAGAGAGCTTCTCTGGCTCTACATTTACCCTTTAATGGTTTGTTAGCAGTTTATTTGCTCCTTAGTAGGATATCCATATAACTTAGCCAGAATCCAGTCTTCTGGTTGTGTATCCCTTGTAATTCTAATGCCCCAAACATCAGATTTATAAGGGGGGCCTTCTCCATCAGGACAGGATCCTAAGTCACCAAAAATAAAAAAAATTTAGCAATGAACTGCCAGCTGGAGCCAGGAACTTCCTGGGCCCACATATCACCCTTAGCAACCAGCCAGTGACCTGGAGAGTCACCATTATCTACCTCACCGCCTGTTTTCTTGGCCAAGTCCTGATTGACTGGTTAGTTCAGGTTGCCTGAGCAGTATGTATCAAGCCAGTACCAGGAGATTTACTGGTGGAAACATAAAAGTAAAGGAAAGCAAGCAAGGTGGCCCACATGCCTTTGGCCTGTGGTACAGGCTTGACACCTCTGGAGAGAGGGATCAAGAAGAGGGGAGAGAGAGTCTCAGACTGCAGCACTGGTCTGTAAACATTCTCCAAGGCCAGTGGGAAGTCCTGTCAGAGGCATTTCACGTTCCAGAAGCTGGGACTGGAGTCCCCACTGCACCTAGGCATTGACTGTGAGCAGCCCTGGGGAAGCCCAGCCTTAGCACAACAAGATGGAGGAGCCTGAGCTCTTCCAGCTGGGGCCCCCATTCAACTACTTCTCTTCCCCTTCATAGAACCTTTAATTATTCAAATAAATTGCATTTTTCTACCTACTGCATGGAGAGACAGAGCAATGGGAAGTGGGGAGGGAGGACAGAGGCAAAGGTGTGGACTGTATTTAGGTAGGTGTCAAAGCTAAATTTGGCCATGGAATATTTATGAAATGGTGAAAGTTTATCTCAAGACCTGTTAAACTAGAAAGACATTGTGTCTCTTTCCTACAAAGAGTTTTCAATTAAGAAACCAAGAATATTCAGGGAAACATAAGAGACATTTACTGAATACCTATGATGAGCCAGGATGAGGTGAAATGGTTTTGCAAGTATTTTGCATATAAACCCCAGAACAACCCCACCAAACAGGTGCTAGAATCATTTTTAAAAATAAAGACTCAACAAGAATAAATGACCACCTGAGCACCCTTAGAACATTTTAAGTGGTAATGTACAAAGGATTAAAGAGTTTAATTTCTCTCTGGTGTTTGTATGTACAGATTTAAACAAAAATAAGTGTTGTCAGTTACCATCATGAAATGATAGGGCTTATAGAAACATCAGGAATCATTCTGCAGATAAAGAGTTTGGAAAATTTTTGATCAAAAGCCAAATAATAGCTATTGTGTGGGACAGAAACTCCCCATTACAGATACTCAGTCCTGCAGTCTCAGGGCAAAAGCAGCCCTAGACGACATAGAAAGGAGTGCCCATGCCTGTGTTCCACTAAAGCTGCCCCTGCAAACCTGCAGTGGGTGGAATGGTTTATGGGCCATCGTGTGATGACCCCTGTTTTAGGTTTTAAAATGTCATGGTTCAGTTGAGTTTAAGTAACTTGCCATGGTCACATAGTAATTAGTGGCAAGGCCAGTGCTACCAGCAAGTTTCTTTTCCTGCCAATGTATAACAAATTCCTCTACATTGTTCTCTTCCTCTAGGATCCTCCCTTCTGTCATTGAAAAGCAAGATAGTTACTTAAGGAGAAAGAGGAGAAAGGGGTAAAAAACCTTGAATGCCACCATGTGCAAGCATTGGGGAAGCTCTGCAGCTTTACCAAAGCATGGCAGCAGTGGGTTGGGAATGCTAGATGCTAGGCATGGGAGGGTGCTTTTTGGCAGAGACTGTAGTGGAGCAGTGACTCTGAATAGTAAGGGATTGGGATGGTTGCTACAGTGGGATTAATGCAGAATTCAGAGGTCAGAGCAGAGGGAGAGAGCATGAGGGTTGCTGCCTAGGAGAAGGGAGACAGGGCTGTTGTGTAAGGGTGGGCAGCAACCTATGGCACTATGGAATTCGAGAACCATGCCACTTGCTTGCACAACTGATACCGTGATGGCGCCATGAACAAGACAGGAAATTAAAACCTTCTGAGCTGCAGGAAAATTATGTCATGCCATTGGTTTATCTTAAGGGATCAAAGAAATCTTGCTTTCAGTGCCCAAGAAAATTGAATTGATGGCTGCCTCTTTGGATAAGTTTGGAGCTGCAGACCTGACTGGGGAAGCTTGGGTATAATCAGGAAGAGATCAGGGTGTCCCCAAAACACAACCAAGGAAAAGTCCGTGGGGGCAGGATAACTAATAGAAGACAAAGACAGGACCTAGACTGGATCTCCAGGAGAGCCCATGGTGGAGAAGCTGAAGGAAGATCAGCCTGCACCCTCTGTGTGCCTGCAGGAGGGGCTCCTCCTTGCCCTATCTCAGATGATTCATGCTCATCCTGTAGGACCAGCTTCTGGGATAAAGTGCCTCCCACTCACCAAGAGGCTTTCTGCTCCTGCTCCCATTCTACTGAGCTCTGGTCTCTTCTCTGTGTCCCCCAGCATCCTGGAGACTTCTCACACAGCATTCAGCTCTCTCATATCTATCTGTGTTTCTCCTCTTCCATTATGAAACTCTGGGTTCCTATGGGTCCTCATACTTCCTAAGTGATAAGGATGTGCCATTGTGTTTCACAACATAGTAGATGGTCAAAGGATATTTGTTGATGAGCTTTGTGAGGGAGAGGACTGGAAGAAGGTCAGAAGGCAAACCATCTTAGATAATCGCTGAGCAAAAGGTTAAGAATTTATGCCTAACGTAATCCCTGACGATATATTTGAAAGGTCAGATCTGAAGTCCAGTTTAAGGGGATCTCAGGAGTGAGCAGGAGAGGAGGATGTGGAGGTGAGATGGGAAGGAAACAAAAATTACCCCTTTATTCCAGTTCAGTGTTGCTGTGTAATCTGCCCCAAAGTGCAATGGCTTGAACAACAACTTCATGAATACATGTTTGGGGCAGGGGTGGTTTGAGAAGGGAATGCTCTTTCCTGCCCCACATGGCATTAGCTGAGGTTAGGCTGTGCTGGCTGTAGAGGACCCACTTTCAAGAGGCTCATCCCCTTCTTGGGGAGTCCATCCCTTGATTGGGAGCTGAGTTGGGGCCTCCATTCCTCTTCACATGGGTCTCTTCCCAGGCCTGCCTGGATTTTCCCAGCAGGATGACTGAGTTCCAAAAGGTCCACTTCAAAGCTGCAAGGCCTTTGGTGATTGAGTCTCAGAAGTCCCTGTGGATCACTTCAGGGCATTCCATTGACTAAATAGTGGCTGGAGACAGCTCAGATGGAATATCAGGAGAGATGGACTCCGCTTCAAAATTGGAGGTAAAAAAGGTTTGCAATCCTCTGTATTCTGCTTCACCTGCACAAGTTCTGATTTTATTGCTGAACACACTGAAGCCTTATGAGGTGACATGGGTTGGACAACTTCACACAGGAGATAAAACCCAAGGAGAGACAAGATATCTTCCCTGCCTTCCAGGGTCCTTTCTGCTGAACTCTGGTGCTGTTTCTGTGTCACTGTGTGGAGGCTTATTGCAAAGTCAAAAGAGGCATGCTCTTTAGGGTAGATGGACTGTATGTGTCTGTATTCAGAGAGGAATAGAAAGAGAACTGAGGTGTAACTCAGTGGTAGAGCACTTGCCAGGACATGTTAGTATTACAGTGAGTTTTTTGCATTGATGAAAAATTTGCAGGTTTTATGAATAGTTGCATTTTTGAGCACTTACTCAGCATAAGACACTACATTAAGGAATTTACCTCCTTCTGAGGGAGGTGACATTATTAGTCTCAGGATGTAGGTGAGGAAAAAAATGCAGGGAAATTAAATAATGTGTCCCAAGTCACATGTCCTGTGTTAATCAGTTATAAGTGGGGGAGCGGACATCTTAGGTCTGATTGCTATAGCAGAATATCATATTGTGGAAAAAATAACAAACACTTATTTTCCACAGTTCTGCAAAATGGAAATTGCAAGATCAGGTCACAGGTAGTTCTAGTGTGTGGAAAAATTCCTCTCCTACTTTGCAGAGAGCAGAGAGCTGCCTCCTTGATGCATTCTCACATGGCTGAGAGAAAACTACCTCTAATTCCTCTTCTGTAAGGACACCAATCCCATTCATGAGAGCTCCACCCATGTGACCTAATCATAAACCCAGGGACCCATATTCCTATACCATCACACAAAGGGTAGATTTTTCTCCATCGAATTTGGAGAGGAAAATATTCAGCTCATAACTGTTGGAACCTACATCCACATAGTCTAGTACAAAAACCTGAAGGTTCTTATACTTTTCTGCTTGTATTGCTTATTCTAAGTTTTATTGAGTTTGTTAATTTTACTTATTTATTTATTGATGAGGAGGAGGCAGCTATAGCCATTTCCAACAGTCTGTTGTATATGTTTGTCAACTGGGGAGAGGCAGTCATATTCCCTTGGACCTCTTGAGTCCTATGCCATTGTTGTGCCCAAAGGCTTGAGACCCCACAAGGACCACCAGAGACCACGATCAATGCAAGCAGCAAAGAGTCATTTATTAGCGAGTTCGAACTCGGTCCTCTGCGTCCTTAATCAACGACGCTAGGAGAGAGGCCCCGAGCCCTCGTCAGCAGGGTTTTTATAAGGAAAAGCAAGCAGTTTTACAGTGTTCTTCTAATTGGCTAACATTCGAACAGCTAAACCTCCCCTGGTTGGGTCCGGTCAATCTATTTGATTTTCATTGGGTCGGGCCAGAACTGGATGGTCCTAGAGGAAGAAGGGAGGAGGGAAGGGGTGAACTATTCAGGAGCTGAGTCGGGGCTAGGCCCTGCTCTCGTCCTTGACGGATAAGGTCTCCAGGCAACTGCACATTCCTCGGACAAATATCTCTTAACAACCTTGGTAAGCACAGGGGCCCAGCAGTCCTGTTTGTCCTTGAGACAGCAGCACAGATACCACCCTGCTCTCAACATCCCCCCTTTCCAAGAACATTTAGAGAGCCAATCTTGGGTCTCTACTGTTCTAATTCTTGCTGCTTAATGGGCTGATATTGGGCCTTTAGCACCATTAGCTGTACTGTATTTATTTTATCTTTAACAAAAGCAATTAACTTATTGATTATACAAGGTCCTATAGTTAAAGCTAGTAACAGCAATATTAGGGGTCCCACTGTAGTGGACACCAGAGTAGTTAACCAAGGGGAAAAATTGAACCAGGATTCAAACCAGTTCTGACTAGTTTCCCATTCTTTCTTTCTGTTTGTTAGTCCTTCTCTGACTTTTGCCATGGATTCCCTCACTACTCCAGAATGATTAGCATAAAACCAACATTTTTCTCCCAGAGCTGCACATAGACCTCCTTGCTTACAGTCTTTAAAGTCAGGTAAATTTGGTAATTAATGAGCTCCAGAGATCCTTGACATTTTATTCTTCCAGGAGCAGTCTCCAACTTCCAAAGGCAGATGGCTTCATGGCTTCATTTCCTCAAATTGACCCGACTCCCTATTTCTACACTAACTACCTGTCCTTATTCTGACTTCATTTACCCCTCTAATACTAGGAACTCCTTCACTGCTGTAGGGAAAATGGGCGATGACCAATCTGACTTCTTCGAGCTGGAAGTGGGCAGCGTGGGGCAAGCAGTTTGGAGTTCCCTTTTTAAAATCGGGTCAACTGAGGGGTCCAAGGTAGAAGTCTGGTTGGGGAAGAGCAGGCTGTAAACTCATCTGGGGGTGGGTGCTTCTATGATAGAAGAACAAAAAGACATGAGTACTGAAATGAGATTAGTACAAAGTAAATGTTGCAGCATCTGAAACTTGCCACTGAGTATCATGAAAATGACAGAAGTCAATCTCTCACCAGGAGGTGGAAGAACTGAGAAATTGTTCCCATAACTAGGCCTAGCAAAGGCTGGAGAGGACAAGGCCTTTATTTGGGGGCTTTAACATTGTACAAGTTATCAGGAATGTAAACACAATATTTAACTCTTAATGTCATTGAGGTCCCCAGAAAATATAGTTAAGCTACTTAATGTCATCTGATTTTTGTAAAATATCCCTTATTGGTATAACCTGTGTTTAGTAGAGATCTCTATACTTCTGTTACTTAGGGCTAGGTAATCATACGAGCAAACATAGATCAAGTCTACCTGTATAGCTTAGGAAGGTCTGTAGGCCTTAAACTGACTAAAAACTTCTGACTCTGGCAGTTTCCCTTGATAGTTATCAGGCACATTTGCCTAAGAATCTTTCTTTTGTAGCTTCCACTCTTAATTTTAGTGGGTTAACACAAGTGTACATCTTAAGTTACTTTTAACTATTATTTCTTTTAAATGCCCAAGAATGGCTATATTTTGGTTTTAACTGTTTTGCTGGGTGTCCAAGACCAAGCTGGTCAAATTGACCTGGTTCCTGTCTTGTTAAAGAGTCAGCTGAGTTTCCACAGGGGCCACTCATAGAGCAGCTTAAGAGCAGCTTCTTAGCTCCATTAGTGCCATTGGTTAGGCAGGGTCTTCTTGATGAGGTGGCTTTCCTTGAAAGCATTAGGGGTGTCTCCCTTTTTCCATGACCCTCCTCTGTAGCAGATGCACTGAGCGATTCTTATCCTCTAGTCTCAACAATCTCCTTGATCAGGAGGTTGTGTGACCCAGAGTTGCAGCAGCGCTCCTTAGAGAAGTTCTCTTATTCCCTGGGTTCAGGCTGACTTTGAGGGCAAGATACTGTTTTTTTTTTTTTTTTTCCCTTGGCCTCTGTATTTAATTCCAATTTCTAAGTTTGATCTTAATCATCCAGCAAGCCAGTCTCACCAGTCATACAGTAAGAGTACTGGGCTTTAACTTTAATGTCCATAACATTACAGTCATTTATACTTTTATTAAAGTACTACCACATACTATCTGTTTTGAAGGTGATGGCCTATTATCACAAGTTACCTAGGTTGTATGTTCTGGAAGCAGCTACTTCTGCAAAATAGTAACAGGCAACAGTTTTACAAAATGAAATTAGCAAGAGTAAAAACATATTTAGCTTGTATAATAGTTATCTTGAATTTTGGCTGAGTTCTACATTATATACCCTGTTTGAGATCACAGTAATCTTTACAACAAACATCAAACTTTTGAGCACAACTTTAAATGAGTTAAAGTCTGGCTTACTTTGGAGTCATTCTAACATGTAGCAGGGTGAGGCAGAGCCTTATCTCAGGTAAGGCAGGGCTCTTCACAAGTCTTAAGTAAAATGTTCTAATCCTAAAACTAATTTTTGCCCCTTTTGTCATGACCAGCATGACAAAATTTTCAAGTTCAGTGAGGGTCAAAGGAGTATTAGAAAATAAAGGTTTATAAGCACAGATTTTGAAGATTAAACTGAGATCAGATGGAACTCTGTTCTCTGATGGAAATGCAGATCTAAAGAGTTATGTTAGCAACATTTATACATGTCTTATTATTAAGATAAAGACTATGTAAGCATTATTCTTTGTTTTCAGGAGATTTATAGAGACTAGACCATCTACATAACTTTTCCCCACAACTGCAAAGTGCAATGTTAGGAACTCTGTGTAGCTCTCAAAGAAGTCCACTGTCCAAAGTTACTATAAGGTGGGCAGGAACTAGAGAAGGGAACTGATGAAACACTGGTTATCTAGCAAAACAATTTCTTTCTGCCCAAGAACTGTGTGCCTGATATCAATGTAAGAGCTGATAGGACTCCTGTACAGAGCCTCCCCAGGGAGGCTACTACCACAGCAGTTAGGCATCTTGTGCTCCTACACAGGAACACTCCCAGGCACCAGGCATGCTATAGTCATGAAGTCAGGGACCCCAATCTCAGTCATTGTTGTCCCATTTTTGCTATTGTGTATTATACTCTTTCTTAAATGTCATTTTAAGAAGTTTACATATATTGATTTCTGAGTCCCTATGAATATTAGTTAACACAGTCTAACATTATATCCAGAACAGGAATCAATCAAAGAAAGGCTGAGAGAGCTTTTAACTTTTCTTTTGTGTAGCAAAATGCTTTCACCTTCTACAATATGAACCTTTAAACAAATCAGGCTGTCACTAACTCTTAGATATACATTTACATTTAAATTTTTATCTCAGTGAAATAAGTAACCAATTTTACATATACCTTACTGATAATATGTCCCATAATAGAACATTAAATGATAGAAATAAATCCCCAATAAAATTTACTCTTTAAGTTTAATATTACCAGTACAGACAAGTTTATTCTGGAGAATAGCAGCTTGACAAATTTCCTGCTTTAAAAACTTGTATACCTGGAAAATATGAATACATTTAATATACAAGGAGTGACCATTTCACAAGTACCTTGACACATTAATCTTACTAAATTCAGTTTTTGAAGAAAAATTTAGACTCTGTAACATAGTACAATACTCTTAACAGTTGTTTAACCATAATTGTTTAAACCCCAATTTTTAAGACTAATTGTTTTAAAAAATAAAACTTAATAGACACAAAGTTAAGAGTAAATTAGTGTTTCTAAGAAATCCTTGTTATTTTACCATATATTTTAAACTTTGGCTTATATCAGAACATTAGTATTTCACCTTAGGAAAAATCTTAAATAGCTTTAGCTGTCTCACATACACACAACCAACTTAGTTACACACAGACTTGTTGAAACTTGCCCTTTACTTACACACAGACTTTCTTAGCACTTACTTAGACCCTCATGTATTCCATCACACAGGCACTTTCTTACCCAGAAACATTTTCTTTTCCTTTTTATTAAATATATTTCCAAACCCAGAACCTTTTATTCTCTCTTCCCTACCTGTTGACCCCTTTCTGTTCACATTCTGAAACAACTCTAACTGAAACACAGTGAAAGGGGAGATGGTAGCTCTAAATCCAAGTCTAAGAGCTCCTTGGAGCTTTGCAGAACTGGAGGGGGAGCAGGGGGAAGTGGTAAGGGAGCAGATGGAACACTCACTCTCCGAGTTGAGGTTTTATCTGTTAGAACATAACTCTTAATAACCTTGTTTTTAGTAATGACACAAAGCAATTTTAAGCTCTTTTTAATTTACCAACCTATGAAAACACCAATAATGTTTAAGTATGATGCCCCATGGAATTTGAGGGGTTAAGAGTACTTGATGTTATTTAACAATGAGCATTTTAATTTTGCAAATTAATCAGATGTCACCAACAAACACATTTGAGTAATCCCATACATGTTAACTCTAATTCACTTATTTTGTAAAAACCAAGAAAGCAGGCAGGTGTCCTGAACAGTATTTGCTGTCTTTTTCCTGTTGAAGAAAAGTCCTAGAAACAATTGATATTAGACATTGTTTAACATCAACATTCCATTAGTTTGACCACCTAGAGACTTATGAGTTATTTTCAAAGACATTTTACTTTTATTTGTTTACCCAATTTGAATTGAACCTTTAAATCATGTGAATTAAAAGTATTTGGATCCGTTTTTAAATTTTAATTTTAGGAGCGCTCAGTTTTGATAAGACCTTGTAACTTTATCTCCATTGCAATGTAACAGATGTTCAAAAACTCTAGTTGAATAAAAAATAGAACTGATCAAAAAAAAATCATTAACCTAGGTATGCAAGATCAAAATTATGAGCTCAAAAATACAGCATTAAAGAAAAACAAAACAAAACAAGAATCCTGGAAAATGAATTAGTTAAACAAAACAAGAATCCTGGAAAATGAATTAGTTCTGTGTAGCAACCCATAAGTTTAAAACAGACACCCTTTTGTTTTCTTTTTCTTATCTTCAGGTTACCCCCCTTTACTGCTGAGACTGTTGCAGTTTACATTCCAATGCAGGCTTCAGCAAGGCCAGGCAGGGGGGAGGGAGGATCACCCAGGACTTTTTTTAACCTTTTTTTTTTTTTTTCTGGTTGAGAAATCAGGTTAGGTTTGAATGCAGAAAATCACAAAACATTATTTCTTACTACTTTTGAGGAATGGAGCTGCTGAGCTCTCTGCCTAGGGGGATTGGAGTAAATAAATCTCTCAGGAACAAGGAGAAGGACTGCAAAGTACCCTGCAATGAGTATCCCTAAGCCTAAGATTGGATTAACACAATGAAGAATTTAATAGAAGGCAAGAGTAAAGACCATATAGTACAATACACAAACAGACAGACACATAGCATGCTAAATCAAAAATTGGCTAGCTGGTATTTTGTAGTTTCCCAGGTGCCACACAAAGCCCAAATGGGACAAAGAGTTAACCAGATGCGGCCAGTCGTCGGAATGCAATACTGAAGCTGCTCAGAAGCAGCGCAGACTCTGCTCAGAAGTGACAAATTCACCCAGAATGCAGCACAAACTGCTCAGAATGCAGCACAAGCTGCTCAGAAGTGACAAATTCACCCAGAATGCAGCACAAACTGCTCAGAATGCAGCACAAGCTGCTCAGAGGTGACAAATTCACCCAGAATGCAGCACAAACTGCTCAGAATGCAGCACAAGCTGCTCAGAGGTGACAAATTCACCCAGAATGCAGCACAAACTGCTCAGAGTGCAGCACAAGCTGCTCAGAAGTGAAAAATTCACCCAGAATGCAGCACAAACTGCTCAGAGTGCAGCACAAGCTTCTCAGAAGTGACAAGAATGTTACCAGATGCGACAAATCGCCAGAATGCAGCACCCGCTGCTCAGATGTGACAATAATGTCACCAGATGCGACGAATCACCAGAATGCAGCACCCGCTGCTCAGATGTAACAATAATGTCACCAGATGCGACGAATCGCCAGAATGCAGCACCCGCTGCTCAGATGTGACAATAATGTCACCAGATGCGACGAATCGCCAGAATGCAGCACCCGCTGCTCAGATGTGACAATAATGTCACCAGATGGGTTGAGGGGACGTCTCCCGAGACCCTGCGGGGGTCCTATAGCGCGTCCGCCAGGACTGTGCCAGCCCAGAACCAGAGCCTGCAGGCAATTCAGACCAGAAAACACACGGCAATGCCTTACTCACCGGTGGAAGATGTCACTTATGACTCTATGATCAGGTGTCTGGGTGGGCTTGGGGATCCCGGACGAGCCCCCATATGTTGTGCCCAAAGGCTTGAGACCCCACAAGGACCACCAGAGACCACGATCAATGCAAGCAGCAAAGAGCCATTTATTAGTGAGTTCGAACTCGGTCCTCTGCATCCTTAATCAACGACGCTAGGAGAGGCCCCGAGCCCTCGTCAGCAGGGTTTTTATAAGGAAAAGCAAGCAGTTTTACAGTGTTCTTCTAATTGGCTAACATTCGAACAGCTAAACCTCCCCTGGTTGGGTCCGGTCAATCTATTTGATTTTCATTGGGTCCGGCCAGAACTGGACGGTCCTAGAGGAAGAAGGGAGGAGGGAAGGGGTGAACTATTCAGGAGCTGAGTCGGGGCTAGGCCCTGCTCTCGTCCTTGACGGATAAGGTCTCCAGGCAACTGCACATTCCTCGGACAAATATCTCTTAACAACCTTGGTAAGCACAGGGGCCCAGAAGTCCTGTTTGTCCTTGAGACAGTTAGCAGCACAGATACCACCCTGCTCTCAACACTGTCAAGCTCACTTTTCCCCCATGTGTGTTCAGCCTTCTGAGGATTTTCTTTGAGA
>NW_025920201.1:0-78558 GCF_902686445.1 Sciurus carolinensis | reverse complement strand
CTTCTTAAATTTGTTGATTTGTGTGTGTGTGTGTGTGTGTGTGTGTATGTCTTAATGTGTGATCTATTCCAGAGGATGTTCTGAGTGCATTTGAGAGGAATGTGTAGTTTGTTGTCGGATGGGATGTTCTATACAAATGGGATGTTTATTAGGTTCATTTCATCTAAGGTCTAACAACTTCAAGTCTATTGTTTCTTTTTGTTTATTTGTTTATTAATTTCAAGATTTTTTTATTGGTTCTTTTTAGTTATACATGACAGTTCAATATATTTTGATAAAGTAATACATGCATAGATTATATCTTGTTCTAATTAGGAACCCATTCTTGTGGAAAGTACATGATAGTGGGATTCACTTAGGTATTTTCATATATTTACATAGGAAAATTATGTCAGATTAATTTCACTCTTGGATAAGAGATAGCCTCTCCAACAAATGGCACTGGGGAAACTGGAAATCTATGTGTAATAGAATAAAAATTAACCCCTATCTTTCATCCTGCATAAAAATCAACTCAAAGTGGATCAAAGACCTAGGAATTAGACAAGAAATGCTGCACATACTGGAAGAAAATGTAGGCCCAACACCCCAACATACTGGCTCAAGAACTGACTTCCTTAAAAAGACTCCTTAAAGCACATGAAACAAAATAAAAATTTAATAAGTGGGATAGCATTAAACAAAAAGCTTCTTCACAGCAAAGGAAACAATCAAGAGCATGAAGAGAGAGCCTACGAATTAAAGAAAATCTTTGCCATCTGCACCTCAGGTAGGGCATTAATTTCCAGTATATATAAAGAACTCAAGAAACTTAATCCCAAAAAAAGCAAACAACCCAATTTTTCTTTATTGATTTTCTCTCTGGATGATTTTTCTATTGTTGAAAATAGTTATGAAAATCCCCTCTACTTATTGTGTTTTAGTATATTTCTCCCTTTACATATTTTAATATTTTCTTTACATATGTAGGTGCTCCTCTACTGGGTGCATTTGTTTGTAATTGTTCTATTTTTTTTGCCAAATTGACCCTTTCATTTCAATATTATGACCCTAGTTAAGTCTTTTTACAATATTTGACCTCAAGTCTGTCTTTTATGAGATAACTAAAGATATTTCAGTTCTCTTTCAGTCTCCATGTGTATGGAATATCTTTTTCCATCCCTTTTAGCCTGTGTTTAATCCTGTCACAAGTGAAATGTGTCTCATATACAACATATTGCTGGGTCTTGATTTTTTCCCATTCAGTCACTCTAAGCATTTTGATTACACAATTTTATTCATTTATATTCAAAATAGCAATTTATAGATAAAAGTTACAAATGCCATTTTGTTGTTTTATATTCTCTTATAGATCCTTTATTTCTTTCTACTTCTCTTGCTTCCTTCCTCTGTGTTCTCATGGTTTTCTGAAGTGATGTGCTTTTAGATCTTTTCTTTTTATTGTTTGTATGTCTATTATAGGCTTTTGCTTTGTGATTGCTCTGAGACTAATGTAAAATATCTTATGCTTGTAACAAGCTATTTTAAGCTGATAGCTAGTTAACTTTGCATACGCAAACTCTACATCTAATTCTACCATGCTTTATGTTTTTTATGTTAAAATTTGTCCTTTATGTGTGTGTGTTTGTGTGTGTGTGTGTGTGTATGTGTGTGTGTGTGTGTGTGTGTATGTATACATATACTGGGGATTGAACCCAGGGCAGCTCTTCCACAAACCTAGATCCCCATTTATTTTTATTTTGAAATAGGGTCTCACTAATTTGCCCAGATTGACCTTGAACCTGGACTCATCCTGCCTCCCGAGTTGCTGGGATTACAGACGTGCACCTGGCTTATTTTTTGCAACTTGCATCTGTTAAAAATCATTTCGGTTTTAGTTCTTTATAATAGTTTGGCCTTTGAAACTTTATACTGAAACAATAATGACTTGCCCCTGTCATTATAGTATTTGAATTGGATTTGATAATGTACTCTCTTTTACCAGTAGGTTTTAGACCTTCATTTTACTAACTGACATCCTCTTTCTTCAGCTTGAATAATTTCTTTTAGAATTTCTTATAAGGCAGGTCTATTAGTAATAAACTCTCAGCTTTTGTTTGTCTGAGACAGTCTACACCATCATTTCATTCTTGAGAGACAGGTTTGCTGAGTACAGGGCTCTTGGTTGGCATAGTTTGTTTCAGGGTTTTGAACTTACCATCATACTCCCTTCTGGCCTACAAGGTTCCACTGAAGAATACGTTGACACTTTCAGAGACCTTCCCTTCCCTTGTACAGAAAAATTTGCTTTTCCCTGGTTCATTTCAAGGTTCCCCCTTTGCCTTTAAGTTTTGACAATTTGATTATGGTATGTCTTATGTTGAGTCTCTCTGTATTCATCTTGTTTTGTGTTCTTCACACTTCCTGAATTTGGATTTCTATTTCCCCATGATTGAGAAATTTTCTGCCATTATTTCTTTGAATATGTTTTCCATCCTTTCTCTTTTTCTCTCTCATTCTCTCCCCCTCTCTCTCTCTCTTTCTCCTTGTGGCACACCATTAAAGCTTAATTTATTCCACTTAATGTTATCCCATAAGTTTCTTAGTTTTTTTTCACATTTTTGTTAGTTTTTCTTTTGTTCCTCAAATTGATGACATCCAGTGACCTCTCTTTAAGTTCACTGAACCTTTTCTCTGCTTGAGTGAATCTTCTGTTAAACTCTTATATTAGATTTTGATTTTTTCTGTTCAGTTATATTCTTCTGCTCTATGATATCCATTTGGTACTTTTTTATTCTTTTTGATAGCCATTATTTTGAATTCCCTGTAGGGTAAATCACATATCTCTTTAATTCACTTGGATTGTGTTCTGCATATTTATCTTGTTCTTTTCTTTGGAATAGATTTTATTGGTTCTCATTTTCCTTGGCTCTCTCTGTTGATTTCTGCACATTAGATAAGACAACTGCCTCTCCTAATATCAGACTGGCTCATGTAGAAAATATATCTTACCAATTGAACTCAAATTGACTTGTACAATTTTAAGGTACCTATCAATTTTTTGTCCAAACCACTATCTTCTGGTTTTAGTGGCATTCTGAAAATTAAGACATACCACATCTTAGTAATCCCTCAAGATATTAAGGTAGAAGCCAGACCTTCTAGATATAGCTGGAAAGGTTGGGTATTGGATGCATTCCACTTCTCTTTGTTTTCTCTGATCTAGGACCAATCATGAATGCATTAACTCTCAGAGCTAGGTCATTAAGGAAACAGTCCTTTGAGAGTCACAGAAGTTGTGGCACTGGTTATTTGGACTAGCTCTTCAAGAAAAAGTTCGTAGACCTGAATTTATCACTGCAATGAGCCAGAGAGAAGCCTTGCAAGGTGCCAACCATCAGCTCAGGCTGGCATAGGACTCCTGTTTGTCTCTCTGGCTAGCTCCCCACTTCAAGTTCAATAGAAGGCAGGCCACCAAGTTGCCACTGGAGTAATGTGCAGAAAACCCTTTCCAGATTAAAAACAAACAAACAAACAAACAACAACAAAAACATGAGTTACATGTTCCAGTCCCTTCTCCAGTGCTCCCAGGAGGTGTATCCCATTTAAAATCACTTTTTCACTTCTGTATTCTAGGGAGAGTCATACCTAGTACCTTCCACTCCCAGAGCTAGGAGTTTTGTAGAATGTAGTAACTCAGGTGAATGCTGCAAAAGTTGGGGCACTCAATATGAGGACAGAATCCTTCCAGAAGACAATGGACTTGAAGTTATTACCAGGCAAGCCAGGAAAGAAGTCCTTGGAGGTATGGGTCTACTTCTCAGTCTGCCAATGGGTTAGTATGTCTCTGTTCCTTTAATTTTATGATGCAAGTTAGGTAGAAGTGAGTCCACCATGCAGCCACTGGAAGAGTGGGTCAGAAACCGCCCCCAATGAGAGGCATGAGTCATTTCTTCAATCCCTTCTCTGAATCGCATTCAGGGGATGGGGCACCTGGAAATGGTTGCACACATATTAAACCAATGCTTTTTTCCTGTGGTCTAGAGAGACTTGAATGTGTCAAGAACCCTGCACTACTATAATTAGTGAATTAAAAGCCAAATCAAGGGGAACCTTACAGTCAGGGTGCTGTATGTGGGCTCAAACCCTCCCTATTCTCTGTGAGGAGAAGCAGGTGTCAGGGATTATTTCCCCATTGCATGCCAAATGCCTGGGCCAGCATCTGTGCTGTAGTGGGTCTCAGCTCCTTTTACTGGTTTGTTGTGCATGTTTTCATGTGAATGAAATGAATTTCAAGTAATAGGAGTCTCGAAAACAATTTCTGACGTTCATGGGGAATTAATCCATAAATACATGTGTATTTGTGCATTCACAGATGGAGGGAGAGTCAGGAACCTCTTCTACCATCTTGCTGCTCTTAGCACCTACAAATTCAATAACTCAAAATATCCCATCACAGGTTTTCCTATACGAAGGGAGAGCAAAGAAGTGTGGGGGAAAAAAGATTGCATAAGAGGAGGAAGAAGGGAATGGAGAACCAAAGGATGAGCTTAGTTCCCTAAAGAGAAAGACTACCTACATATGAAAAGGATGGGGAAGGACTATCATAAGAACTAAAGAGGCAGAACTGAAGGTGGAAATATGTTTATGACACTATCACTCCATGGAAGAGTACAAAAGAAATAGTCTGCTTTTCTGAGCGGTAAGAGGTAAAAGGAGTAGAGAGAGCTAGGAACCTGAAAGATAAGAATCACAATATAGGAAGACACATAACCCCTCCTAATCACTGCAAAAGAATCTACAGTTTCTGACACTCATTCTTATATAAGTAGTAGGCTTGTAAAGTTCTCAACTAGAAAATAACCAAAAGAATGAAAATAAAATTTACAAAAACAGAAAAACAGGTGATCAACAAATATATGAAAAAGTGCTCATCATCTCTAGTAATTAGAGAAATGAAAATTGAAACCACCCTAAGATTTCATCTAACTCCAATTAGAATGGCTATTATCAGGATCACAATCACTAATAAGTGTTGGTGTGAATGTGGGGAAAAAGGCACACTCAGTCATTGCTGGTAAAGTTGTAAATTGGTATGGCCATTCTAGAAAACAGTATGGAGATTCCTCAGAAAACTTGGAATGGACCCACCATTTGACTCAGCTATCTCACTTCTCAGTTTATGCCCAAAGGACTTAAAATCAGCGTTCTACAATAATGCAACCACGTTAATGTTTATAGCAGATCAATTCACAATGGCTAGATTGTGAAATCAACCTAGATGCCCTTCAATAGATGAATGGATAAATTTTAGTGTATATACACAATGGAATATTACTTGACCATAAATTAGAATAAAATTATGGCATTTGTAGTTAAATGAATGGACTTGGAGAATATCATGCTAAGTGAGATAAGCCAATCCCAAAAAACCAAAACCGAATGCTTTTTTTCTGAAAAGGGGATGATGATATATAACAAGGAAGGTGATAGGGGGAAGAGAAGAATGAAGGAACCTTGGATGGTGTAGAGGAAAATGGGATGGAAGGGGGTAGGGGACGGAAAGATAGTAGAATCAAACAGACAGTATTACCCTATGTATATGTATGATTACATGAATGGTGTGAATCTACATTGTGTACAACCATAGAAATGAAAAATCGTACTCTATTTGTGTACAATGAATCAAAATGCAGTCTGAAAAAATTTAATAAAGTAAAACAGCAGAACAATATTTTTCAGTTGTCAAAAGGGAAGAAAGTTAAGGACTCTCTAACATGTATAATTGGAATCTATGAAGAAACACAACAAAGGAATAGAACTTCATTCTAAACTGAAACAAAGAAAACTTTGTGGAAGCAATAAAAAAAAGAAGTCTCAAGGCTACATACTATCAGAACCCACTAATTAATGAAAAAATCAACCTGAAATGAGAAAGTCTGAAAATGATCCTGCCAAATTATTACAGACATTCTTGGGCTTTCTAGGCACAACTGAAAAAGCAATTTACAAGGTCAAACATTTAGATTTCCTCAGATTCCAAGGAAAACATACAAAGAAGACAACAATCAATACAGTAGTATTTTTAAAATATTCAGATGAAAAATGGTGAACCAAGGATTTAATATCCAGCCAAATTGTCCTATAAGTATCAAAGCTATAAGACCAAAAGAGTATTTAAAATTTAAGAACTCAGGAACTATTTGCACTCATGGGTCCTTCATGAATCTATTAGTGTATGAGCTTCACCTAATCAAGAGATGACTATGGAAACTCCAACAAAGGATTGATGGTAGGTGGATGCTTACTAGGTTTAGAGTGGAGACTACAATAAAGATGTTAAAGCTCACGTCAGCAGCAACACAAAACATGACATGCAGGTGCATGCCCAGTGAGAGAATTCAGCGTGAGGAGGTATAGCTGGCCAGATGCTCAACAACTCCTCATCATTTAAAATTATTTTTGTGATATAAATGCTTGAAGTGATGGGTATTAATTAGTGTGATTGATTCAATCATTTCACAGTGTATTAAAAATCACATCCAATCTCAAAAAACCAAAGGACGAATGATATCGCTAATAAGTGGATGATGACACATAATGGGGGGTGGGAGGGGTTAGTGTTAGGGTTAGAGTTAGGGTTAGGGAGGGGGGAAAGAACGGAGGAAGGAAGGACTGTATAGAGGGAAAAGAGGGGTGGGGGGAGTGGGGGGAAGGGAAAAAAATAACAGAATGAATCAAACAACATTACCCTATGTAAATTTATGATTACACAAATGGTATGCCTTTATGCCTTGTACAGAGAAACAACATGTATCCCATTTGTTTACAATAAAAAAAACACATCACTTTGTACCTTGTAAATATACACAAAATTTGTCACTATGTAATAAAATAATAAAATAAAAATTTTAAATAGCAAAAAAAAAAAAAAAAATCCTCAGTGCCGTGGTCACTGAACACAAATTGTGCTCACGTTTTTACATGAGTGTTTATTTATTTGCCCTTTGTTTACATTTCCCCTGCTGACAAGCATCATATTTGTAGGGATCATTGTTAATTGAATGATACACTCATTGCTTCTTTCCACATTTGCATACCACTCTGCCTAGGGAGGAACAAAACAAAACAAAACAAAACAAAAAAAGCAAAACAAAAAAACAAAGAACAACTTTGGGTGACCTACTAGAGTCATTTTCTGTAACTGCTGTCTTTCTCTGAAAAGAATATATTTGAAGTACAACTAAGTGAATTTAAAAATAGCTTTATTGATATATACTTTACACCCATACAGTTCACTCACTTAAAGAGTACAGTTCAATGAGAGTGTGTTCAGAGTCCCTTGGTTCAATGGGAAAGTCTTTCTACCACCCAGAAAAAAACCCCAACCTGTTGCCTTCATGCACTGTTTCCTCCTTCCCACTCCCCTTTGCCCATCTCTTCCTGGGGTGACTACTAGTCTTCTTTCTGTCTCTGTAGGTTTGCCTGTTCTGGACATCACAATACGTGATCTTTTGTGACTGGCTTTTCTCACTTAAATTAAGTATTTTACAAACTCTCTGAAAAAAAAAAAATTTTAGTACCAGGAATTGAACCCAGGAGGGCCTAACCACTGAGTCACATACTCAACCTTATTTTGTATTTTATTTAGAAACAGGGTCTCACTGAGTGGTTTATGGTCTCACTTAAGATGACTTTGAACCTGAGATCCTTCTGCCTCAGCCTCCCAAATGGCTGGTATTATAGGCATGCACCACTGTGCCTAGCAACTCCCTGAATTTTACTTTCATTTTTTTCCCTTGAAATAGAAAAAGAAACCTACACTAAAGAAGATGTTAGAATATCATGGTAACATAAATGACCTCCAAAGCTTATGCTGCATCAAGCCTTTGTTTATAAACTAAGAAGCACACATGTTCCCTCTGTTTCCTTCCAGTTGTCCTGAATCAAGTTTTATTGGGTGTTTGGTGGGGCTTCCAGGAGAACCGGCTGGTCCTGGGACAAGTTGTGAAATGAATGGTGTTTACTTTCCATGCCTCTTCTTTTCATTTTTCTATCCTCCTTTTCCCTTTAGATACCCATTATTCTAATGATACATCCTTTTTCATCCTGAATTATTATGTTCTGAAAATGTATACTTGTTAACCTTGCTAAATAATATTCTCATTTCCATAGACACCTTCAATTTTTCTATTTAAAGGAAAGACAAATGGCAAATGTTTCAGGAAGGCAGAGGAATGGGTAACTATTTTGGCTTAAGGTCAATTCTTGGACATTTGTTGAGAATTTACCATATGCCAGGTGTGCAAATGCTGTATCAGAGAAGTTAAGTAACTTTTCTGAAGACAAAAAGCAGAATTTGAACACAATTCTTCCTGATTACAGTAACTTAATGCTTAATTATTGTGGCATACTCAATACTCATTAGTAAACCTATAGAAGCTGCAGGCAATGATGATTTCATCTCATCCCTTTTAAAACAGATACAGAATGTATCATTTTATATTTATCTTGTCTTTTGGCTCTCTTTCTAGAGACAATGTTATCAGTTGTATTCCCTACTGATCATTTAAAAATATAAAAGTCAATTTTTCTTGTAAATTTCCTTCTCTGCCACTTACTAGAAAATTCTAGATGTAAAATTCACTTGCATGCATGTGTAATACATGGCATGGAGACATGGTTACTATCACCAGGAAGGGTTCAGTTGTTTTAATTTGATTCAATGAAAATTTCAGTCTAACCTAAATAAGAATTTATTCAACTTCACAAGTATTTCTTAACTATCTAATTAAGAAATGACTTTGAATGAAAGGATATTAAAGAGCAACACAATAACACGTAAAATAGCCAAAAATTTCCTGCTAAGGATAAAAATACAGAAACATATGGAATACTACAGAACTATAATGGTGGTGTGCAAATATCTGAACAGCATAGTACTGTAATGGTGGTGGGTAAGTCATTTTTTAATTCCGATATTAAAGTTAAAAGGTGAATGGCCAGGGGTGTAGCTCAATGGTAGTGCACTTGCCCAGCATGCATGAAGCCCTGGGTTTTATCCCGGCACCACAAAAAAAGTGAAAAGTACAATAGCCATAAAGTTAAAAGGTGAAAATATTAAAAATAACTCTAATATGCTATTTGTATCTATTGATACAAATTATCATATCGATAAAGAATGGGAATGGAGAAGTAAAAATGTAGAACTATAAATGATTAACTTATCATCAACCTAAAATAAATTCAACAAGGAAGTCTGAGCACCATGGTGCTCAGAACCCTTGGTGTCTCCTTAAGTAGGTGCTGGAAAAGACATGACTTTAGTGTATACTCAGTGATCTAGGGACTGTTTCAGGAAGAAGAGTTTTACGTTTAATCATAGGCTGTTGGGAAACAATTCTGTAATTGGGTATATTAATAATTTCTATGTGAAAGGCACATGGAATGAAATGAGGCTAGAACTGAAATTGGTAAGGCATCAGCAGCCATTCACATCAGCCTGGATGTAGGACTATTTGGTCACTTTTCTGACATGGACAATATTTGTGTTTTTGTCTGTGCTCGCACAAGGTGGTGGAGTGGTCTTGTTTGTGTCTTGTTCCATTATGGTCAGGGTGGGTTTGTCTGATGTTGGTGTTCCAGGAAAGTTTTTATGTTCAACAGGACATGCAGTGACAGCTGTGACCACAAGGTCAGTTCCTCAACACTGGGCCTGGTTGTCAGGGGCTGTTTTTCTCTTTCTCACCACGCACTCTATTTTTCAGTATAAGGTGTTGTGGAAACCTGGGTTTTACTCTAGTCCTGCAGTTTAATAGCTGTTTAACTTGAGAAGACACATATACCCTCAAAGTTTCATTTTCATTACATATAAGCCTTCATTTCCTTAATTTTTTTTTGTAAATGGGAATAATCAAAACTAACTTGAAGGTTTATTGGAAGGATGAAAGAAAATGCACTGCACCTTTCAGATAATTAGTCCGATTTGATGAATGGTAGATAAGTTTTTCACTTTTATACTGTTAAAATGTCATGTGATTAAATTTCAAATTTATAAAGGATGTTTGTCATAGCAGTTAGGGCATCAGGTGACCATGTGACACATATGGTTCTCAAGGTGATCTTAATCATAAGAGGGTATCACAGGTTCATTCTGTGCACTGTGTCTCACAGGGAAGTTGGGGGTCTACTCTGTAGTAAGGGTGCCCCAAATATGCTCACCTTTCACATTTCTCTTTTTAATTCACTCTTCCCATTTCTACTACAACAAAGATACATATCTTTGGGTTGTTATTCTTATTCTCAAAGTTGATGCACATTGGAATCACCTTGAGAATTTTTTAAACTGATAATCTGTATTCCCCCTCCAGGGATTCCAATTCATTAATTTGTGTTAAGGGTATTTAGTCATTGGCATTAAAAAAATTCTCAACTAATTATAATGGGCAGTAGATTTTGAGAACCATTTATATAGACAGCGTTTCTCCAACTTTAATTAAAGATTATGAATCATTTAGGGAAACTTGTTAAATGTAGTTTCTGATTTCAGAAGTCAAGGGCAGAATCTGGGAGTCTGCATTTCTAGCCAACTCTTAGATGATGTCATTACTACTGGTCCAAGGACTATACTTTGAGTAGCAAGGCTGGACACATCTCTTCCCACTTAGCCTTGTGGAATAGTCTATTGGTGTTTCAGTGGTGTTTCAGGTGGGATCTTTCAATGAAAAATAAATAGAGAGAAGGGGAGATGAATGTAGACATGCAGACTTACATTCCTACTGTCAAAAGAACACATTCAAGAGGTGTAATTTGCTGTGTGTATGGTAAGGTTTGTTACTAAGTGTGACTGGACTGCATGTCTGTATCCATGAAGATTAAGTTCTTCCATTCCTGGTTGTGATGAGTTTCCTAAAACAAGGAATCTCAGTCAGTCTCAATAACTGTAAATCTAGGTGGGGGAGGGTCAAGATAAAATTTCAGATTATGTCATGTTTCATGGTTCTACACTATGTGATGTAACCTTGAAAGCTTGACTTTCTATTCCCTGCTGATCCCATCAAAGGGGTTTAATCTATAAAGAGTATGCACTCACTGCTTGGATGGAGAGGCAAAAGGCTGTGGCTTGCCTCCTAATTCCTTTGCAGAGTATTTATGAAAGAAGTATTGGGCAAAGTCTTTGTAAACTTAGGTTCTGTTTGTAAGAAAAGACTTATTTTATTTTTTTGGACCGTGGAAAGAAATATAGAACTATGGGTGACTATATCCATTTCAGTCTTTACCAGTTTCTTTTCTCACAGAAAAGCTTTATCCATTGATTATGGATAGAGTTTGCTAAGGCTGTAACTCTGAGCTTTAGATGAAGATATTTGTTGTGTCCAGATCATCTTTATTCCCATCTACTTGAAGAATTTATTAAATATTGCTTAAGCATACCTAAGAGAAGCAAAGGCCTTGGTTGACTAGGTGAAACAGAAGAACCTAAGCACTGTAGATAACTATGGAAGGAGAGTTAAGAAAAAGAATATTAGGGGGTGATAAAGGATGGATAAAGAAAGGTTCATTTATGGCTGATTGGCTGTAGGAGGACCAGATAAATTCAGAGCTGATATGGTGAAGGGAGATGGGTTAGGGTAGTAGATTCTGGAAATAAAATTAAGTGTCTTAGTATCTCCTGCTGTCATTCCATTTCAGTTCCTTTCCAGAGTAGTGGGACAGAGATGTTGAAGGGTAAGAAACTGTGCTAAAGAGAAGGTATAACTTTCTCAGTTTGGAGAAGGCAGAAACTATGAAAGTGAGGTTAGAACTTGACTGTTTGACTCAAGGACTCTTCTCACTAGATTGTACTATAATATTTCAAGAGAGTGTGAGTAATGGGCAATACATGTGACAGACTTATGTTGTACAAGGAATAACATTTGAGAAACTTAGGCTCAAGCTGGGCATGGCTTTGCCTCCTGCTAATTCCCCCTGAGATTGTACAGATCAGTACACACACATGCACACCCCCTGCATGGTCACTAGAAGGATATATTTTTCATTGAAAAGGCTTAGTGAACCTTAGCATGAACTTACTTAAGAGTCAATTAGATGGATGAACTATTCTGCTGAAGGGTGCTGAGAATGGAACCAGTCTTCTCTTAGCAATAGCACAAGACTGGAGAAGGCTAGAACCAAACAAAGAAGGAAACAGTTGAAGACGTGTGATGCAAAAATGTTATCAGGTTTAACAGGGAGCATCACTTCATGTATTTACAGTCAGGCTGGCCAAAAATTCATTTTTGTCATTTTCCAAGATTTCATAGTACGGAATCAATCTACCAGAAACTCATAATACTACATCATCTAATCAGCCAGTAACTGCTTTTCGTACATGGTATACACTCACTGGTCCTATTGCATAGACTATATGGACAATTTCAATCACTATGAAAATGAGGATTGAAGCTTCAATCCTTTAAAATGGCTTTAAATATTTTTAGGTTCTAAAATAAAGTAAAATTGGGTTAAAATTTAACCACAAGACCTGAATAAAATGACTATTAATCCCAGTAGGTTTTATGCATTTGTGGAACATGATTTTCAAAAGAAATTTTATAAGGGAGATTAATATTTTTAAAATAAAATGATCAAAGCAGCCTTGGTAAAGGCAGGGATGGGACCCTAACTTTTCACCTTTCCTCTTTTCCTTCTTCTTTCCATTTCCCAGTGCAAGCTTTCCATTTGAATCTCATATGAACCTGTGCAAAGACTGACAAAGAACTCAGGAAATGTGTGTTCTAGCTCAGTCCTGTCATATAACAGTTTGGTAAACTGAGAAAAATCCTTGTTTACAATTACAGGACCAGTTAACAATTAAAGCAAAACAGAGCTAAGATCTTTGATTCTCTGCTCTAGGTTCATATGTCCTGCCATGTGATCTCCTTTGGGATAACAGCTTTATTTCCAAAGGAAAGAGTTCTATTTTTCATATTTTTATTGGTGCATTATAACTGTACATAATGGTAGGATTTGTTGTTACATATTCATACATGCACACATAATTTGACCAAGATCATTTTCCATTATTTCCTCTTCTCTTCCTCCCCTGGTCCCTTTTTATAGTCTACTGAACTCCCTTTGATTTTCATGAAATCCCCTACACCACCTTTTGTCCCCCACTTTTTTCTCTCTAGCTTCCACATATGAGAAAACATGACCACTGACGTTCTGAGTTTGGCTTATTTTGCTTACTATAATGTCCTCAAGTTCCATCCATGTTCTTGCAAATGACATAATGTCATATTTCTTTTTGCCTTAATGAAACTCCATTGTGTGTGTGTGTGTGTGTGTAAAACACATTTATTTATCCATTCATTCATTAATGCATACTTAGGCTGGTTCTGTAGTTTGGCTATTATGAATTGTGCTGCTATCTATGTGGTATGCATTTATCACTATAGTATGATGACTTTAATTCTTTAGGATAAATACTGAGGAGTGGTATAGGTGGGTCATGTGGTGGTTCCTTGCCTCATCTTTTGATGAAACTCCATACTGATTTCCACAGAAGTTGTACTAATTTTCAAACCCACCATCAGTGTTACAGTGTTCCAAAGGAAAGAATTATTAAAGACCAAATCCTCACATTTGCTTCGTTTATGGGTCACTGTTGATTTTGCCTTTCAGATGTTCTGCCAACTCTATGACTGTAGGGTGTGTGCCAGGCTAGCTCACGCACAGGTAAGAACTGATGGAACCATAACCCAGGCCCCAGGAGTTGGATAAAAGCAGGCTTGTGGTGAGCAACCTGCAAACTCGTTTATTGCAGGAAAAACCTTACATTTTCTAGACTTTTAACCCAATCACAATGTACCACGGGGGATCAGATGACCATGCCCCTATACAGGTTCCCTTGGTAGCACTAGGTAAATTTGGGGGCATTTGTTTACATTCCTAGGTGGTCAGAGTGCAATGCTCCTCTCTACAACTTTACACACTTGAGACATTACCTGCTGCAGGTCAAGAACTAGGATTTCTCCCAACATATGACTACTCTTTTTATTTATTTTTATAGTTCCATTTGTATCAAGTTCAAAAACAGGTCACTTATTTTACTGCTATGAATAGTAGATAAACTATACCTTTGGTAGGTGAGAGTAATGAGGAGTGGGGTTACAAAGAGTTTGAGGGCACTTATAATTTGTTTATTGATTACAGATCTGTTCACTTTGTGAATATTCATGAAACTGTACCCTTATAATTTGTATATATTTATAACCATATGCTCTACCTTAATAAAAAGTATCACTAAAAGCATATTTAGTGACCTATTTATGAATGTGTAAAGAGAGAAGAACTGAATATTAGGACATTTAACTTGCCTGAACTGGGTAAAATTGTCATGTAAGAAACCGAAAAATTTTAAAAAATTAAGAAAAAACAAGGAAGATTTTACAAAAAGGAAAAGAGACACAGAAGGGGGGTGTCGATAGAAGAATGACCATGATTTCTGTTTAACTTGGGCTCCTGAAATCCAGAAGGAAATATTTAATAATCAGTTGGAAATACAGATTTGGAGATCAATAAATAGAGATCATGAGGTACACATTTCTGAATCAAACAGATATACAGATCTACTGGATCATCTTATTCATATGACTATCTGGAAAATGTTGTGCCTTATATCAGCAATGAATATGTCTTTCATACCCTTCATATGGGTCCTGATGGAAAAAATTTTTGTGATCTACTGAACTGAAGGCTTTTACCATGACCCATTGGTATTTAGATGGAAAACAAAGTACCCAAAGAAACTTGGATTTGGACAGTTCATTTTCTAAGAGATATAGAAGTAATGTGAATATATGCACACTGTAAATTGTAGTATTTTATTAACCTCACCTTTAAATCCTTTTCCATATCCAGACAGACCCAATTTCCTGATATTTTAGCATTGATATTCTCACAGTCTTTTATATATCAGTATCATTGTCAGTACGCTGGTTCTTAACAAAGTATATTTCCTAACTGATCTTTTAGTGTTTAATATTTTGAATCTAATTCATCTTGAAAATTAGTGCCTATCATCATAAATCCAAATTGAATTGCAAGCATGAATAAATGAGAGAATACAATGCAAAGAATGATCTTTTATTAGAGATTCTAAATCATTACAACTTAAGTTCCTAAAGTAAGTCATAGATTTTTATAAAGCTTTTATTTTCTCTTTGAATAAATGTAACAAACTGTTATTGAAAATGTTAACTCAAGTGCTTACAAAGAATAAATGATATAGAGTGAAGGATCCAATGATGATGTCTTTTTCAAACATTACAAATAATTTGTGACTATTTTTAAGTCATGTTTGATAGGTGTTTGATAGGTGGGTGTGTTCCATTATAAAGTGACTTATTCTCTTCCCAGTTGGTTCTGTAGGCTGGGTACTATACAGGGAAAGAATTTTTTCACTTCTCTGTTATGAAGTGATAAAGTGATTCAGCAGGATGTGAACTTTGAACTTCACAAATGAAGTTTCTCTCTCTCTCTCTCTCTCTCTCTCTCTTTCTGTGTGTGTGTGTATGTGTGTGTAGGGGAACCCTCAGTTTCTCTTCATTTCTCATCAAGTCACCTATCTTGGTCTTCACATCTCTGGTCCCAAGCCTTCTGTTCCCCTCATGTTAGTCTCACAAGTGATGCTATTCCACATTTCTTGATGCTGGGCTTTCTCTGGAGCAATAAGATGCTTGCTATTCCCTTTCTTTCCAGGTGATGTGTGAGTCTAAGAGAAGGGCACTTTTGCACATTGCCTTAGGGAAGGGGTAAGAAAAGAACAGGTGAAGAAACCTCATAGCCTGATAATAGTGACCCTGCCTTGACATACTATCCACTGGGTCTAACTCATGAGGATCAATGCACTGGGTGAGTATGCCCCACACTGCAAGTTTGAGACTGTGGGGGGTGTGGCATGAAACTGGGTTTAGCTATAATGGTGAGCACAAGTGCCTGCAGTAAGCTGGTGGTTCTGTGTCTCTTCCAACCACACCAAGAGTCTTGACGTATGATTGAATTTTAATGGATATGAAAATATAGTAATTATTAATTTGAAGAAATTCTCACTACAGCTATAGAGTTATGAGATGTTTCTCAAGAAATAGATCTTATCTATAGAGCACATCTGTCTTTTTAATTTCTCCATCCTACCAAGTCTAAAACATATATAATAATAAAAAAGTGAATATTGATCGTACTTGAGAGGTTGGAGAGGAAATTAATATCTTATTTGAATTAAAAGGGTTTACTTGAATTTGTCATAAGAAACATAAATTAATGTGAAACTGAAACAAGTTATTCAACCTCAGAAAAAACATTTTTAATAGCCGATATTATTTCCCAAAATATTCTCCCAGAAACAAACATATTTAAAAATTAAGGGATTAGAGTTTTTTATATTTTAAATACTTCAATTTGAGAATCTATTAGCTACCTACCACAAAATATTTTAAAAACTCATATTATTGTTCCTCTATTTCTATTCTCCTTTATCCTTTAGATTCTTGTGAATTATATTAATTTTATAATCAAGGTTTAGAATATTAATGTTTATCCTTTAATTATAATTTCTCATTCAATTTATTTTATTTTTATTTTTTATTTTTATTGCTATATATCAACTTCCTAGGTTGTGCTGGTAGTAATACAAACCCATATGGAAATTTGTAAGGGTAGAATAAGTTATTCCATGTAAATCACTCATGGCAGTACCTAGCCCTGTTAACTATTTTCATTGTCTGTGGTACAGATGACCAATGTCAAATGCAAGATGTAGCCACATGCTATTATGGAATCATTATCAGAAAAGTCTTATTCTTACATATTTTTCTTGGACTTGAAAACTCATCTTCTCCAAGTTAGCACTTACCTTTCTCTTTCTTCACAAAGTATGTTTTACTCACTATGGTTCTTTAGAAAATTAGTTAAGGTTTTAGGCCACTCCTTGGTTTAATTGAGCCAGTGTTGAGGACCTCATCTGGTGAACATATGGTAGTACTCTATATGCTATCATATGCCATCAATTCCATGTTTGATAATTCTCTTTATCATATCAAAAACCACAGCTGGGGCCCTCTTTTTAATAGAGATGAGAAGTTATGATTAATCAATTCTATAAACTATTATCAAGCATCTACAATAATTCCTTTTTTATTAGCAATTTCACTTTCTACAATCTCAGGTGCCTACGGGCAATTGCAGTCCAAAAATATTAAGTAGAAAATTCCAGAAATGAACTATTCATAACATATAAGTTGTGCATTGTTCTGAGAAAATGTGAAGAAATTGTTTACTATCCTGTGACATCCTGCATGGGTCTGGAATTATCTTATGGTCCAACATATCTATATTTTATAAGTTATTCACCCATTTGTGACTTAGCTGTCTCAGTTATTGGATTAACTCCTTTGGTATATTGCAGTGCTTGCATTCAAGTGACTCTTATGTAGTAGTCTAATGCTACATCTCAATGCTGACAGCATTTCCCTCACTTTGGTTCATCACATAGACATTGTATTATCTCATTTCATTAAAACAATAAGAAGAGAGAGTATGGGACAATTATATATTATGAGAGACACATACAGAGAGCTAGCTCACATTCACATAACTTTTATTGCAGTATATTGTTGCAATTATCCTGCTTTATTATTAGCTATTGTCCACCTCTTTGAGTCTAACTTATAAATTCAACTTCATCATAGGCATATGTGTATAGAGAAAACATAGTATACAGGGTTTGGCTTTATTGGAAGTTTCAGAATCTATCCCCATGAGTAAGGGGGTACTATACTATGTGAAAAATAAAGCTTTTAAAACACTGCGGACTACTATAATGAAGAATAAATCCAGCAAAATGTCTGGAGAATGGGAAATAACTTACTGCCTATTCTATGGTTAAACTTAGTGAAGTCTCATATATTTATCAAGTGAGCTGAGCACAATGTGGGCTAAGAACAAGGTTACTGGGTGGAGCTCCAAATAGCAAAGTCTCTGCTCCTATAAAGGAGATGTAGCAGTACTTCTTTAAGAGAATTAATGCACAGAACTGAGATTTGCTTCAGATCTCACTGTCATGAGCCAAATGGGAACATCCCAGATGCTCCTCAATACAGGGATACTAGATGATGATGACCTGATTGTAGAGATAAAAATAGAAGACCATTTGTTAAATTTGAAGCTGAAATTTAATTTCAAGAGTTTATAGAGGACCGTATATTAAATTCACACAAAGGCCCTGGAGTCTGGATCAGGAATAACCTGTAGCTTGGAACTGAGTCAGCTTCAGGTAGGAAGGGAAGGCATGCCAGAGGGTTGGGGCCTCAAAGGGTCATTATGAGTCTCTTTGCTTATTTCCAGTTCCTTGTCTATTAGTTCCTATATTCACTGTCTGGCAGGTTGGCTGTACTTTTGGAATAAGTTCTTCTTTTGAACCTTATCTGAGTTCTGTTTGCTCAGGTTTCCAAATTGCTCTGGGTGACATCTGCTTATCACCAGTAAAACCAAAAGGACAGTAGGGTAGATTGCCTTGCAAAGGGAAGGCAGGTAATTGCAACTTTAATTTTGTTTTGTGTTCCGTCCAGTGGAACCCGCGCGGAGTAAGGAGACACCACTAATCTTTAGTTGGATGAAATTTATTGCGTCCTCCCTGTTTCTCTGTCTCCTTTCTTCTCTCTCTATCTTCCTTCTTCTTCCCTCTCCCTCTCTCCTCCCCCAGGCTCCTAGCTTATCAGCCAAAGCTTTCTCTCACACAGGAAAGCATGCAGAGGAATTCCAGCATAACACTATATATAAATCACGAGTTGTCCACGCATGGCATGATATTAGATAGCCAATCCTTGAGCTTGGTGTTAATGCGTCATAAGTCTCCAAGGAACTAGTAAGCAAGCAGTCTTTTGGGGTACTTCCTTATTTTGGTAGCCAGTGCCCTTTGGCTCACTGCCAGGCACCATCTTGTCCAGGACGGTCCACAACAGTTTTGTTTTTGGAAGGATCCAAGTGTCCAGCATCTTTATCTCACAAAAGAACCTTAATAAATGTGGGAGTGTTGGCAGACAAGATGGCCCAGTGGCCAAGAAGGAATGACTGAATAAGACCTCTTAAACTTAGAGTATTTAAGTACTTAAAGTACTTGTTTTTAGCCACAGCTAGATCCAACACTGGACTCTTGCAGAACTGCCTTGATTCTTGAATTCTGGCGTGGATCTATTCTCAGGGCATTGGAAACAGATTGACCATGACCCACTGTCTTGAGATGTTGCAGGATCATTGGTGGAGGCTCAGAGAGACTTGACTTCAGTAAACTTGATTGCTTTAGAAAGTTTTGCCTCTTCCCCTGGCCTTCCACCTTCAAGAATAAGCAAGCAAAATTCCTTTATTAGAGTAGAAATAATTGGATCTGGGACTAGTCTGGAATAAACATCTGAACCTATCCCTGGACAAGTCATGAAACTAGTTGAAAGTAACTACAACTGGCAAAGAAAACATTTCTATAACATGGGCTTACCTAGGGGTTTGTAGTGCAACCACAGTGAGAACAAAAGAATAGAAATCCAAGGATGGGGACGACCAGTTAGGGTTCATAAAGGCTCCAAAGAGACAATATTATTGGTTTGGAACATATGGTCAGGGTTTACTGATTCCAGAGAGAATTGGTACAGAATTTCAGTGCTTGGGGAGTTTAAGACAAACCTGGAGACAAAGCAAGGCTAGGTGAACATGTTTCTATGGAAGCAGATCTCTGAAGGCTTCCTTGATTCTAGAAATGTCTGCCCACTGAGTACCCAGCACACACAAGTACAGATGTTGGCTATCTTGCCACATGGATGCATGTGTTTATGAAATATTTATCTGCTCAGATGTAGCCTTCTTTGATAGTGAGGATGAGGAACAGGTATAATGATGTACACAATTGAGTTTGGAAGTGGAAACTAGATCACAACTGGGTTCTTTTGTACTCTACTGGTAAGCTAACAGTATTCTCAGGTATCCCACTCTACTTCATTCAATTTGAATTGATTCCATTCCATTGCATTTCACTCCTCCCCATTCCATATTATTCTGTTCCAATTTAGTTTGTCTCATGGCTGGAATCTTGTGGAGTAGTCCAATGATAAAGGGAAAACTGTTGGCTCACCAGGAGTTCCCATAAAATGTGTTTCATGAGGGACAAATCTTCTGAGAACTTAATACAAAAGTTCCATTTGAATCTTGTGTTATCACCTGCAAATTTTCAAAACATTTGTAATAAATTGCTTTACTTTTATTCAAACTAAGTTTCCCCAAGATACTTGGCCAGAGAAACATTTAAAAAATTTAGAATATACTTGTCAATGGCTTGTGTAATTATTTAGCGGAACCAGTAGGGATTGTTTTATGTGGTGGCTGGTTGGGTGATCTAGAACTGGCCCTCAAATTTAAGTGTCCAGATAGATTGGCACTTTTAGTACAAATTGGGTACCACTGGTATCTTATGAATATTAAAGACCTGGTGTAGGAATTGATCATGTAAATGGACTCAGATTCTAGTAATTACTCCAGGGATTTAGGTGAGGTATGAAAGGGAAAGCTTTGAAGGGAGAAGATGCAATTTTTTTTTCTACTGCTTGTTTGAAGTTTCAAGGGTAACCCAAATTAGCTACTGAAAATAAAAATAAAAATAAAAACACTATCTAGGTTCTTAGTACTGTCCATAATAAGGAATACAACTAATTTGCAGGAAAGGCAGGTGTTTAGTAATAGATATAGATGCTTTTAGATATAATTACAGCCATGGTTTGTCCTTTCTGGGTCTTCTATTCTGATTTGTTATTTTTTACAATCTCAAGTCTACTGAAGTTCAGTGACCAGGTAAAGCTACACAGCAAGTAAGTGGCAGAATCTGGCATGAAATCCAAGTCCATTTTACCACTAAAGGACTCAACACCCACTAGGCTGTATTTTTGCTTGGAACCAGAATAGAAAGAGAGGGTAGGACATTTTTGCATTTGGTTCTCAAAACACCTTCTACAAATAATCTCTGAATGGGTCTCGCAGACTGTTTGCACCAGTGTGTAGTTGGTAGACCTAGCAAAGAAAGAGAAACAAGAAAGTTTGGAGACTGGGGAGACAAGAGACTAGAGAAGGTAAAGCCATGTATTCATAAGTGACTTTTCACTCAGACTTCACTAGCTACAGCCTAAAAGAGTCGGGCTTCAATTTCTAGTATAGACCCACATTCATCGTGAAATGCAGGCCTGCTGCTCTTATCTCAGCCACTGCTGGCTATCACTTTGGAGAAAAACCATGCCTGAATGGAGAGGAAGAGGAGGCCAGGAACCTCCCAACAGATTAGTATGTTATATATGTAATACTATGTAACATACATGTGTGTGTGTGCACTCGTGCATATATATATGCGACACTCTGTTGAGTGGCCCACAGCCTCGGGGTCCCTGGTCGGCAGTGCCCATTGGTGGAAGATGGGACATCATTGGGCAGGGAGGCTTCTCAAGAACCGCCTTCACTGAAAGCTTCAGCTAGCCGTCTTCACAAGGCAAAGCCCACCACTTCAGCCCTGCATGGTGGAGCATGGCCATCCAACACCACAGCGAAGTTGTCCAGGAGCACCACTCTTGGCTCCACCCGGCTGCGTCGCCTTCCAGAGCACATGCGCTGTAAAGCAGAAGTGCATTCTCTTCAGCTTGTGCGGGACACTTGAGTCACCGGCCTCCAGGAAGCATTCAGTCCACTATCTTCCCCGCTGCACGCCGCCCAATGGCCACCTGGCCTGGCCTCCTGGAGCGCCTCCTCCTGCACTTGAGGTGGCTGCCCGGAGCATGCGTCCTTAGCCTCTGGAGGCTTTCCTGGCTCCAGCACCATGCCTGGTCACCCAAGCCCCTGCTCCTCCTGCTGGATCCCACTGCTGGCTTTCGATGCCTCCTGCCAGGCAGAAGACCTAAGCCAAGAAGGCATGTGAGAGGTAGGCAGCCAAGGCACCA
Source organism: Sciurus carolinensis (assembly GCF_902686445.1). NCBI lineage: Eukaryota > Metazoa > Chordata > Mammalia > Rodentia > Sciuridae > Sciurus > Sciurus carolinensis. Next base: position 56,572 of record NW_025920201.1, on the reverse strand, counting down.
GCAGGACAAATGGGTATGCTGAAAGCAGTCAGGTTGGGTTTCAAACAGGCAGCTCGTTCATTACAGCAGTGCTACCAATGCTTGGGGCAGGTTTGGGGGGGGTGTGGGCAGGTAGGAAGACTAGGAGGAAGGGGAGGAGGAGCGGGTCAGCAGTAGCCAGGACCCCAAGCACCAGGCAGAGTAATTCTTGGGGTGGGAAAGGCCCTCCTACCACTTGGAGTGTCTTTTGTTGCCTTTTGGAAAGAGAGTACAAAATAAAGGAGACAGAAAGTAGGAGGGTTGAAAAGTAAGTGGAGAGTGGGTGAGTGTGTGTGTGGGGTGGGAAGGCCTGGCCAGAAGGGGCCAGGGCATGAAGGAGAACCAGGGTTGTTGGGGAGGCGGCCCTGCCCAGCCTGAGTGTTGCCATTTGGGCCTGTGCCACAGCCACTGCCCAGAGGCTGAATATGACACGGGGCACAGTGGCCCACGGGTGGAGCTCTCTTGGAGTCAGGGGTGCAGACCAAGGGACAAGTCTATGCCATCCTTTATCCAGTGCTCTTCGTTAGTTGGTCTCTATTGGCCTTGGACATCTAGGCAGCCTGGTCTCCAGGAGATCCCCTTTCCTCTTTCCGGTTCATCCTTTTTCCAGGACTTCGTCATGGACAATGATCCCAAATCTTATCCATCCCAAATTTTGGAAGTCATTTCACCATATTCATATCACTTGGACATGACCAAAGGTTTTCATGAATCCAGTTTTCCACATCTTCTGTGCAGGGGAATACTGGGTATAGACAAGTGTAGACATGCAAGTGACTATCAGCTTGGTCTTCATGGATAATCCAATTATAAATGCTGGACCTTATTTCCAATTCTTGGTGATACATTTACATAATCAAATATTATGGATTCATTATAAATTGTCCCTTTAATTAGGTTCTCCAAACACTGACCTAGCTCATAAGATTCCCAGAGGTGGATTTTTTTTTAATTGTCACATAGTAAAAAACAGCTTCTTAATATTGAATATGTTTATATTAGTAGAGGTTGTTAAATTAGTTCATGAGTTGTGCTGTTTTTTAAGCAGTGAAATAATATAAAATATGGGATGTCTAATAATGGAAAATTGTGTAGCTGTAAAAATGATTTTTGTAACATTGGAAAACACTTATGATACATTAAATTAAAAACAAAATAGAATACATAGTTGTGTAAGGAAACTTAAAAGGAAATACCCATAATGCTGAACATTTTCTGATGGTTTATTAGTGGTAGTTTTTCTTTATGTATGTTTTTTATTTTCAAATATCCACCATGAAATGAATGATTTGTATGAACATAAAAAATCCAAATATTAAAAGAAATCACAACCTTCTTTGTTATGTTTTTAAAGGCAATAACCATAAAATTGCAGCCTTCTGGACAGTCGATAGGAGACCAAGTTTGTTGTACTAGAAGTTTCCCCAGGGGTGGTAAGCTAGTCAAAGCAGCTAATTCCATCACCAGCTGGCAGTTTTGTCATTAAGATTGAGGAAGGTCACCTGAAACCTCTCCAGTTCCCACTATGGACCATCTTCACTGTCTCGGGGCCTGGGACACCGGCAGCTCCTGCAAAGGCATCACAGGCAAGCCCTCTACCTGGATCTTGCTCTGTTCTCTCACAGCTTGCAGTTTTTTAATTTCCAGCCAACCACAAAGCTGAGTCCTAGCAGTGCAACTTCGATGGCATCAGAGGACAGGCCTGGCTAGCCGAGGGTTGGTTCATAATTACTTCTGGGTGACCAGGAGGGCATCTGTACTGACACTGTTAGGTGTGGGGCTCTGATCTCAGGGTGCCAGAATCGTTCCTTCCCATTTCCCCTAGATTCAGTGGGATTTACACTTATTAATTCCTGCAAATGAAAATGAAATCCCTCCCCAAGGTCCAAAGCAGGGGTTGTTCACACATCATGAAGGAAAATAATGACCTGGAGTTGACACAGAGTTTGATTTTATCATTCCTACAAGAGAAGGAAGAACCACGCCCTGGACCTTCCTGCGTGCTGGACACTAGGCCGAGGCCTTTTGAGAGCAGTTCATAAACACCCCATCTGAGGACTGAGTGCATTTTACCCTGCAAAGTTTTGAAGGAAAATATGCCTCTAATAAGCAGTTGTTTGGTTTGGTGATGGGTTCCTAATAAAAAATGCAGAGGACCCTGATGTTAATCATTGCTGAGAAGATTAATGTGGCACAAAACCATGGACTTTGGAGTCTGGGGTGTGGCTCTAACTACTGGCTCTGAATTTGGGAATTGTGTTATCCTAAGGTGGGGCTTCTGCAGCAACATGGGAAGTGCGTTTGAGTGTTGAGCAGCCCGAAAACCTGACCCAGAGCCTCATGCAAGATAGCTAGCAAAGTGTCTGACTGATAGGAGGTGGCCCTTACCCTTTTATTTCCATGACTGGACACTGAATGCAAGTGAGAAAAATATTTCAGGAAAGAATCATCACTGTGCTTAGTAAAATGAATGAGGTCAACGAAGACTAATTAACTCGAAACTGCCTTTGGCCATGTCAACACAGAGAGGAGCTCACTGACTGTTTGCTAACTCACCATCTTAGAAGCCAGCAATCTCTTTATCCTGAGTATTTCAGAAGTCTCAGTTCTGTATCACAGAACTGTTGCTGAGGGGGTTATAGTATGTGGATGCTCACATTCCATGTCTCTCAGGCGCCTCCAAAATCTCTATCTTACAGTTTTTTTTTTTAATTGTTGTTGTTAGCAATCAAAACTCTTTCCAAATAAGTAAAAACAAAAGATATATTCCCTAATGCAGAGAAAAAACACTATTTTAACAGTGAGTCCTTAGAGCAGGATCGTGCTGCAGATGGCAGCACACACAGTTCTGCTGCTGGGGACATCAGACGGCCTCCAGTCATCTTCCTAGAGTTGAGCTGACTCTTGGAGATAAAACTGCTTTGTGGGAATCTACAGGTAGCATCTTAAGCATGAAACATCAATGTCAAGATAAAACATATCACCAAATAAAACATAGGTTCATGTTCCTTCATCCAAGTTCCTTAGGACCAGGAATTCAGATTACTGTGGATGAAATAATAAGCACACATTCTAAGTACTCTGAAATGTCCCAAGCTAGGTTCAGAGCCACCCTGATCATCAAACACACTAGTATTGCAGTAAATCATGTGGAGAGCCTCACTCAGTGGGATGAAGGAAGAATATACAAAGCCACCTCACACAGTTCAGACTTTGCTCCATGTTAGTTACCAAGGTCTTGCAGCATTCAAAGCTTTTGCCTTTGACCTAATGGCAGAGGAATGGAGAGCCTTATTTTAGTAGTAACTTTACAACACTGTAATTCTGAAGAAAATTTAATAATGCAGGGCAATGGCTCATAAAATAAGACAGTATTATTTAGTGGGTGACTGAAAACAATATGGAATTTTAAAGTTTCTAAACTTTTAAAACCTCTCATGTTGAGATAGAAAAATGATGTATCTGAAGCCAAGTTGTGGTTGTTTCTGAGTTTTAGGATAATTAGCGATTTTCATTTTCTTCTTTGTGCTTTTGAAAGTTTTCTAAAATTTCCACCAGGATTAGAAATAAATTTAACAACAAACAAAGTTAATTTATTTTATACCTTCTCAGCATGTTTAAAAGTGGACACTTTGGGGGTACTTGTTTGGGATATAGAGAAGGGCTGTCTACTCTCCAAAGGGTTCTGGCCAGGGTAGAGTGTGGCTTAGTGGAAAGGGCCTGGAAACAAGGTTTTAGTGCCCTTGTCTCTAAATCTCAGCATCTTGGGTCTTATCGGTTCTGTCCATACTAAAGAAGACATACTGGAAACCAAACCCCAGTGTGGAGCAGAGCACATGCAGGTCTGTCTCCTCATCTCTTACAGCACTGAGCTATTCCAAGGAACAAGGCTTTATGCATTCAATGGATGGTTAGGGAAGCTGTGTGTTTTGTTGCCCAGAAAGTCAATGCAAAATAATCTGCTAATTTCAGAAGCAATTTTGAATAATGACATCTAGGCCCCTTCTTAATTCTTGTGGATTTTCCCATCATTTTCTACATAAGAACAAAATGATTTGTTAAACATACGGCTCACACTGAGGGCAGAATCTAGATCTTCATTATTTTAAGTGTGGTACATTGCTTAGTGCCTGAGTTGATGTATATGTTATAATAAATGCTGTAGACAGACCTGATGCAATTATACACAATAATGTGTGCAGATTCTTCTCATTGTATGTATATATACCTATGTATGTAAAGTGTGTGAGTATATATGCCTGTGTAAATATATAGGTATGCTCACAGATATGCACACATGTGTGTAGATGTATATAGGATCTGTTTCTTTTTCATGCATTTGTATTCATTAATTCACTATTAAAGAGCCTAACTGGAGATACTGAGATGGTTTAAGTGTGGCTAAACCCTCATCACCAGGGTGATTGTGTTGAGGCAGGCGTCCTGGGGAGGGAATGAGGGGCAGAACCCTCAACAAGATCTCTTGTGTCCTTATGGAAACCACCCTAGGAGTTCTCTAATACTTCCTCCCACGTAAGGACACAGAAGGTGCCATCTGTGAGCCAGGGAGTGGACCCTTGCCAGACCATCTTCTTGGAATTTCCAAGGTTCCAGAACTACAGAAAATACATTTCTGTTGTCTATGAGTTACCTGGTCTAAGGTATTTTGCTATAGCAACCCAGGCAGACTAAGACAGATAACAAGGAATTAGTCATGGTCACAAAAGACCTTCAGGATTCCAGTGATAGAATTGTAGGAAATTCCAGGCACAGAATTGTAGGACATCATTCCTCAAACCTGGCTGGTCAAAGACCCAGATAAGCATTAAGAAAATAAGATGATGATGTACAGGTGTTCTGACTTCTTTGGGCCAGGAAAGGACACTGAAATGGTTCTCTGTCCAGAGCTTCCCTGGTGATGCTAATGTTCTGCTGGACTTAGAATCTGTAGCGTTTTATCAATAGTGATGATTGTCACTGAGGAAGGACGTGCTGCCCCAAAGGCACATCCCCTGCCTATGGGATAGGGAGCACACATTTCCAAATGGCACTCACACCACGTCTGACATGTGGCACCTCCCCTCACACCCTGGCTACTGCTGCAGATGTTCATCCAGCATGTGGGGAGGGAAATGCTTCTAGGATCCACTGCTCTAGTTCAGCACTGGTCAGGTTTTGTTGCATCTGGGATCCAGCTGGGTGCTGATGAAAACACAGAATCTGATTCAGTATCTGGGCTGGACTATGCATTTCTTTTTCTTATATTATTCTTTTAAAAATTTTTACAGACTGCATTTTGATCCATTGTCCGCAAATGGGGTACAACTTTTCATTTCTATGGTTGTGCATGATGTAGATTCCTACCATTCATATAATCATTCATGTACATAGGTTAATGATGTCTGTCTCATTCCACGATCTTTCATACCCCTGCCCCTTCTCCCTCTCATTTCCCTCTACATAATCCAAAGTTAAAATACAAAGAACTCAATCAACAGTGGGTCAAAGAACTGGGCAGACAATTTACAGAAGAAGATATACAGGTGATTAATAAATAAATGAAAAAGTGTTCAACATCTCTAGTAATTAGAGAAATGCATATTAAAACAACTCTAAGATTTCATTTTATTCCATTCAATTAGAATTGCTATTATGAAGAACACAAACAATAATAGATGTTGGTGTGGATGTGGGGGAAAAGGTATATTTTTACATTGCTGGTGGAGGTGCAAATTGGTTCAGCCACTCTGGAAAGCAGTGTGGAGATTCCTCAGAAAACTTGGAATGGACCCACCTTTTGACCCAGTTATCCCACTTCTCAGTTTATACCCAAAGGACTTAAAATTAGCATACTACAATAATGCAGTCACATCAATGTTTAAAGCAGCTCAATTCACAATAGCTAGATTGTGGACTCTGCATTTCTTTTTTTTTGTGGGGGGGCGGTGCTGGGGATTGAACCCAGGGCTTTGGGCTTGCGAGGTAAGCACTCCATCAACTGAGCTATCTCCTCAGTCCCTCTGTGTTTCTTAAGAAGCCCTCCAGGTGCTGCTGCTTTGACAAAATTCTGCATTGCTAAGCGTGCTGGGCAGGAGATCATGGCGGTTGAGGATAACAACTTACTTTTCATTTATGTGGTACTGGTGTGTCTTTCTCTTTAATGTGTGTGTATATTGAATAGCGTTTTCATTTTAATCTTTGTTTCATTTCAGGATGGGTTAGTGTTATGGCTTAGATATAGTACCCCCGAAAACTCACATGTGAGACAAGGTTAGAAAGTTTGGAGGAAAAACGATTGGGTTCTAGCCTTAACCAAATCAGCAGATTGATCTCTGATGGGATTAATTGAATGGTACCTGAAAGCAGGTGGGGTGTGGCTGGAGGGGATGGGGCATTAGGGACATGGCTTTGGGTTACATATTTTGCAACTGGAGAGTGGAGTCTCACTCTGCTTTCTGATCACCATGTGAGCTGCTTCCCTCGGTCACTCTTTCCCACGGTGAATTCTGCCTCACCTTCGGCCCCAAGGAATGGAGCCGGCCTTCTAGAGACTAAGGCCTCTGAAACTGTGAGTCCTCAAATAAACTTTTCCTCCTCTATGAGTGTTCTGGTCATATACTTTTTGACACAGAAGCAAAAATGTTGACTAAAACAGCAAGTTATTCCATTTGGCTTGGTGACCTGAGGGTGCATTAAGAAGAAAGTGAAGATGTGTTTGGGTTTGATGGGGTGGGGGAAAGGGATGCTCTGAGCTTTGGGAAGAATAAGTGTTATTCACTGAGGCAGCTTCTAATGTGAAGGTACATTGAGACAGGGAAATATGTAGGCTCCGTGTTGGCTCATCCTAAGAGGAGAAAACTGGAGTACATGATGATAGTTTGGCTGGCCCTCTAGTCTATGGACTGGAGTTATCTAAAGCTGACACCATGATGCTACCCTTCAGAAAGCTTGAGAAGCAGCTATGGCCAAGAGGACAAGTGTCTGTCATAGACACGAGGGGGACCATTCCTCTCTATAAGAAGATCACTGCCTCAGAGTAACCTCAACAAAAGACATACAAGGCAAGACCCAAGGGCAGGGAGTCTCAAGTTCAAAGTCAGGTGGAAGCTCACAGCAAACATGGCAGGATTGACAGGCACCACACACTGCCCTCAAAGAGGGTTCCAGGGATGAGAATAAAGCCCACTGTAGTGTATGGAATGGTGGCTCTAAACGAGCCCATTTGAGTTCCTGGTGCTTGTGAATATGACCTTATCTGGAAAAAGGGTCTTTGAAGACATAATTAAGGATTTTGATTTGAAACCATTCCGGATTATCCAGAAGAATCCAGGTCAATTTTAAACAGCAAGTATCTTTATAAGAGACAGGCAGAGGTGGGTTTAAGACAGGAAAGAATATGACAAATTCATAGAGGAGAAGCTCATGTGTACCTGTCCTTAAGCCAAGGCGTGCTGGGAGCCTCAGGAGCTGGAGGAGGCAGCAAGGGCTCCCCCAAAGCCTTCAGAGCCAGCCAGCCCTGCTTGATCTTGTTGTTGAACTGGAGCTTCCAGAAAAGTGAGAGAATCAATTTCTGGCACTTTATGCCATGCAGATGGTGGTAACTTGTGACAGGAGCCCTAGGACTCTGGCACACCTGCCTTACTTCCTCTCCACCATGGCTTTCAATCTCCTTCATGTATATTACAATGCAGGTGCTCCTAGCCACATTCAGCCCTAACTACCTTTGGGTCAGCCCCTACTCTGAGTTGCCACGATGGACCAGCCCACTCAGCTGACGGCAGCCTTGCCTCTCTCCTCGTACCTTTTCCAGTTCCTGCAATGGTGGGATCGTGGAAGCAGCGCTGCATTTGGAGCTGGATTTGTGTCCATTACTGAATTCTGTGCCATCCCAGACAAGTCACTGGGACCAGGAAGCTGATGCCCAGGGGACCCAGGGGTGCCTGCCCTCCCCATGCAACACTGCCTAAGGACCAAAGAGGGGAAGGGTCACTGCACCTGGGTCAGAGGCCACACTCAGTGAGCTTGACTGACTTGGGTGTGAGCCCACCTGTGGCCTGTGTGCCAGGGAGCTCCCTCTGCTTTCTTCATGGCAACAGGAGGGACACAGGCTCCAGGTTCCCCATCCTGTGGGCCTGACCATGGGTCAGCCTTGACACTGTGGGCATCTGTGGGCAGTCATGATGCTGGGGCTGCCATGGTGCATGCTGTTCCCTCTGTGTCACTCAGGACCCTGGCCCTCTCACCCTGTGCTGCATCCCACCTACCTCTAGGACCTGGGGTCACTTAGAAACCAGGAGTTCTTCCTCCACCAGGCCAGATCCCCTTTCCCAAAGGACTAAGTGCCTTTCTGATTATCCCAATGTCACACAGCTGGGAAGTGATAGGCCAGTGACCTAAGCAGGGTGCTTGTCTCTGGCACTCACATTCTGTCTGGGGCAGACACTTTGCTTTCATCTCACACCAGAGGGGAACAACAGTGCTGCCTAACCCAGTAGCAAATAAACAAAGCAAATGAATAGGTAAATAGGCTAGTTTTAGAGTTAGTACACCAAATTTTCTCAATTTAAAGTTTTGTGGGGTTTTGTTTTGCATTATAAATACACCTTAAACCTTGGAGACCTGCTCTTCTGACTATATTCATAAACATCACGTATGGATGGCATTTTTCCTGAATCAGGTGTGTATTTAGTTATCCAAGCCAATCGCATCGCACATTCTGAGCATCTGCAGGAGAAAGCTGGACCCCCGGTTTCCTCCTATGGAAATGAGGGTCTGAGCTCCTAGTGTTTTCTTAAACAGTCACACAGCTGGGCGTGGAGTGACCCATGGTATTTCTGAGTGCCCTTCCAGTGACCCAGTGCTGAGCCCCTCATCCCAGTTATACACCCATCCTGGGTCAGAAAAAGTGACCTCTCCAAAAAAAAAAAACACCATGACTGGAAAAGGAGTTGTTTGAGCACCAAACACACATCTGCAGTCCCAGCCTCAGGACATGCCCTTCCCCTGGGGACACAGTGGCATCAGTCCTTAACACACCACCCAGGGTGTGGCTCCTGCCCCACTAGGAGATGGGAGGGCCGTACTTACTGACTGCTCATCATTCTTGGCTCACGGCAAAGATGAGGGCTCTTCAACTCAGCCTGTGGAAACAAAAGGGAACTCTACCTGACACATCATGTTTGAATTCTGTTGAACATGCTACTGTTGCTTCTTGTTAAAGCTGGATGCAAGTGTCTTCTTAGAGGATCTGATGCAAAGAGAATCAACCCAGGTCAATGAGGGATTTATTTCAGGAACGGGGTGGAGGAGGGTTTTTCACCACTGCTGAGCTGTTCTCTTTCTGTCAGTGTCCATCCCATCTGCCCTGGGGAGCTGAGCAAACATCCACCGAACCTGCTTTTCCCTGGGGTGCTCTGGTGTGCTCCCCTGGGCACCTCAGCACGTTAGCCCAGACTCCGCTGGCATTGCTTCAGGAGTCCATGGGCTTACTAAAGCATGCAAGAGAAGGGATGCTTTTCATTTCCAAGTGTGACTTCTCTGTGAAATATTTACTAGAAGTTACCTTTATGTAACATAGACAACAGCATTTAATTTGAGTCCTGAATTCACCCAGAAAGGAGACATTATTAGCCCCTATGTAAATTAGCAGCAGAGAACTTGGAAACATTGAATTAGGACTTATATCTTTTAATCCACTCCAAGTCCGTGGTAGTTATAAGGGAATATTTACCTCTGTGTCGGGTGGGGGTCCAGCAAGAAACAGATGGCACCCTGGAATTGCTTAATTTCAGAACCGTTGAATAAAAAAGATACTTTAAAAGGTGTGGGCAGGGCAGAGGGAGTCCCCAGAGGACAGGGAGGTACATGGAGGTGGTAGGAAAGAGCTGTTATAGGGGCTGGGCCTGGAGGGGGTAGGGGAGTGGGTAGTCACTGGAGTCAGAGGCAGGACTGGGTGGAGAGGAGCTTGGCTGTCAGCTGAGGGAGCACAGGGAGGGAGCTTCGGTGGGTGGAATGAAAATCCCCATCTCATGTTCCTCCTGCACTGGCTCTCCTACTGCTGTCTCCCATTGGCTAAACTCAACAGGAAGCCAAGGATATGGAACTATGGAGCATCCTGGGACTCCTGGCTGAGGAAGAGTGAGAATGAAACCTAGGGAGGTTAAATTATGTGCCCAAGATCAGCCATGTGCAATCAGAGCCCAGATCCTAAAACTCTATTTCCTTACCCATCAGCACACCCATCATCATCCACCATCATCCACCATTTATCCAACCCACACTTACTGAAAACAGACTTTGTACAAATATTGTGCCTAATAAGACCTAGTCCCTGCCCTCAAGTGCTCCTAAAACTAAGGAGAGTACAGTTTCTGCATCTTTCTAGGATCAAAGTGCTTTGTATAATGGATGCATCCAAAACAAAGCACAAGAGGTCCTAACTCTGCCTTTAAAAGCAGGAGAATCTTCATAGAGGAGACAGCACTTTGGTTCTTGCTGAATAAGCCTGGTCTTCCAGGCTCAGAGGTAATGAAGGTGTTCCAGGTTGGTGGAGCATCATGTGCAGGGCTGTGAAGATGCTAGAACATACTGTGTGCCACAACAGCTCTGCAGAGGATGGGGGGACCACAGAAGCCAGCAGCTTGGATATTGGGGGCACATGGAATGAAGAGAGCCCAGTGCATTATGATTGCCAAGAATCATGCATGTTGAGGGATGGAATTTGACTGGAGCTATGTGCTCTTGGGCCAGTAACTGTAGCAAAGTTACTGAAGAACTGTACTGACCTCCAGGTCTTCTGACACCCTGTGTATTACCCCATGGCATATCCCCTTGTCTTGTGCTTCTAGCTCTTGGCCAGCTGTATGTGCAGAGCCAGGGAACCAGGAGATGCAGGAAAGTTCTTTCTAAGACTTTCTGCCTTAGACCTGTAAGGTAGGAAAGCGGCCATCCCTGACCCTGCCATCCACTGTGTGGCTTTGAACAAATTACTGGCACTCTCTGGGCCTTGGTTTCTTCATTTGACTTGAGCAAGTTGGACCAACAAAACTGTTCTAGTTCAAAGCTTCCACAAAATACTTCCCTTAAAAAACTATAATCTATCCACATCTGGTAGCAACAAAAACTGGTTTTAAAAGTTAGAAATATATCATTATGTTTCTTACATTTTCTTGTCTTCTCCAGTACAACTCCTAGCAAAGCAAAACTGCAGAGGTCTCTGCCAAATTGCTATCACATAGGACAGTGGAGAGCAACTGTGGGGAATCCTTACATTTTGCTTACGTGTAAGCCTTTGCAATTTGATTTGTGACACCTTTATTTAAAAATAATTAAAGGAGACCTTCTATTTGGAGCTTTCAAGAGGTTTGAGAAACCTAGAGTATAAGAAGAGTTTTAAATATTTTGAAGAGAACCCGAACTTTACTGGCATTGTAAAAAGCAAAATTTGGGTGTTAGAGACCCATGTCAGAGTCTCTCAGTCACGCAGGTCATCACCAAGACAGGGTGGAGCACTCTGCACTGCCCCATGTGCAAAGAGCACAACACACTTGTCTGACCTCAATCATTTTGTAAAGGATGTGGTGAGAATTTGAATTAGTCAGAAAGAGTTTTGTGTCCACAGCTTTATGAAGATAATGAAGTACAGAAAATCTAAGGCCCTCCCCTTCCTGACCTGTGTTTCTTCAAAGAGAAGAGATGAGCATGGATCAGCTGCTTGGCCCCTTCAGCCTGCACACTGCACAACCCCTAAAGATTGGCATTATAATCTTTATTTTATTCAAAACCAAACTGACATTCACATTAAGTAACTGGCTTGCATGGCACGTGGAACTAGCTGGTACTTTCAGTTCCAGGGGCCCTGCCACATTTGAGTCATGCTTTGGAACAACTGCTTGCTTATTTGAAGCCTGTTTGCTTATCTGTAAAAGGCTCTTGTGAGGATCATGTGAGAAAACAAGTGTTCTAAGGCATGAGGAAATGGGGGTTAAAATTAATGGGGACTGGAAGAGTAATTAAATGCCTTAGACCACTCCTAGGTTTGCATCTCCAGAAATGACAGGTGTGTACTGGATATTGACAGGTGCTAGTTGAGCCATGTAGAATTCCCTGGAAGATCTGATTCAGTGTCCTGGGGAGGAGCCCATGTCCCACTACTAAGTGCCTCAGCTAGTACAGGCAGGGGCGGGGTGCAGGAAGACTGCAGAGCATGCTGATGTTTCTTATTCTCAGGTAAGATATCAAACAGTCACACTTTCATTTGCTTTATGTCTCTAGCCCATGCAAACCAGAAATTCCGGAAATGCCAGTGCTCATAAAGAGTTCTCTTTCCATTTAGAATTATTTCTGAATTGACATTGAGTTTTATAAAAGTTCACCACATCTAAATATTCATAAACATGGATGAGAGGGGGAAAGATTTCATTCTTGGTTTATGGAGACACCATATATGTGCCTCTTTTGGGGGCAGATTATGATAACCTGATGCACGTGTATGGTGTGCAGTGTTCAAATCAGAGTGTCTAATACATGTCCCCTGGCACTCATCATTTCTGTGTGTGGGAAATACTTGTGCTCTTCTGATGGGGAGGTTTCTAATCAGGCAGAGATTTCTCAGATCTTATCTGTAGGCAAGGAGGAATTGAAGTCCAGGTTCATGAAACTTAAAAGGTAGAGTTTATTCATGCATTTTGCAATTATTTATTGAGGATCTACTATGTGCTTGGCACATTCCAGATACTAGGAATTAGAGTCCATGGAGAGAGTGCCCTGTGATCATAGCCTATGCTCTCCTTGGTGCTGCGAATGACCATGTGGAGTGGGATGAGATGTAGCTCTGCACGTAAGAGAGGACAACAGGGAGCTGCTGGAACGCAGAGGAAGGGTTTCCCGAGTGATCCACTCAGCTTCCTGTGGAGCCAGCTCCTTCCCAGTTCCCCCTGGAATTCACCCCAGCCCCAGGTCTGGCATGATAGTGGGGATAGAGGAGGCAGGCCTTCCAGCTAAGGAGCACCCCTGGCCCCAGGCTGCAGGTCTTTCTCCAGGGACCTCAGGATCTGCTCAGGCTAACACAGCTGTACATGCTTCTGCCTGGACTCATGTCCGGGAAGCAGGGATGCCCCTGCGGAGTGAAAAGTCTCATGGTGTTTTCTATCTTCACCTTCTGTAGGGTCAGGGCCTTCCTTCCCTTTCTCTCCCTGGTTAGCCACAGTAATAACATGCGAGTCTGTCTTTCCTTGTCAAAGACAGGTGACACCAAGGTGCCAGCCATCTGTCAGTCCTGCTTGTGGAACCCAGATTCACAGCAGGGCACTTGGCACAATAGATGTCAGAGTTGGTTTTGCCATGTTGGAGCTGGAAAGAGCTCTTTAGGGTCTTAAGAGCAGACCACACCTCACCTTCAGGGACCCTGGTCAGGGAGGAAGCAAGCAGGAAGAGACAAAATCAGGTGGAGTGCAAAGGTGGGAAGGGGCCCTGTCATTCCAAGAGTCCACTTGGAAGGGCTGTCACATTTTATGTATATACCCAAGTTTGGAGAATGTCACTGCATTGAGTGTCAGATGCCAAAGCAAACATAATTACCAATGCCATCCTGACTGCTAAAATTGGTCGACCCATGCCAAAGAGCCAGAACATGTTCATCATTCATTTTGGATTAGAAATGGAAGCTTTCATTTCAATAGCAGAGTTCCCATGAACTTCAGGGACCCTAATCTGGGGCTCCTGGGGAACATTCCTCAAGGTAGGAGAAGGGTCCTGTCAAAGGAGGCACAGAACATGACTGATATTCTGCAAGCAGCCTCCTAACTTCAGTATCCATTTGGTCAAACCATTTTGGTTTTGCAGGTGATGGTCCTCAGTGATTATATTGAGTAGCTCATTAAGATCTTAGTTTGTGGTTTGTAAAAATTTTGTAAAGATAATGAATTTGATGGATAAAAACCATTAGTGCATTTTTTTAAGCAGAAAACTAGAATTAAGGAAAGAAGAATTTATATGGAAGGATGGTAAAGATTTCTAAAGAGCATGTATTAGATCTAGTGTTGAATCCAGGGTGCCTGCTTTTGGGCTTGAAATCTGCCTGGATCCTTAGTGAATGTGTGTGGAGGCAAAGACAAGTCGTATAAATGGATTGGATTTTGGTGTGGATCTTAATCTGAAAATAATTAATACCCTTATGGTATCATAAGCAGTTTAAACAATTGTAAATGTGTAACACAACAAATCGCATTGTCTCCTTATTCCTGAGAACTCTTGTTATCCACTGGGAATTCACCAATGCTACCAAACTGTGCTTACAAAGAAACATTTTATCATAAATATTTCTGTTGCATCTTACCTGATCCAAAAATTAATATTTCATGAAGCAAAAACATTGCTTTACAGTAAGGAAATTTTCCTCTCCAATGTTTCTCATTTATTCCTGGGAAACAAAGCTTATATAAATATTAGCCTCTGCTTATTTGAAACTTTAAGAAACATCATTATAATGATGACAACATACCTGACAAAATAGAGAAAATGACCCAAAACAAACTACAAGGTGCTGAAGAAAATGTATGCATCCATCAGTCAAAAAGGGAAGAGTTACCTGCAGACCCCAAAGTGGGTCAAGGCTGAGGATATGGTCTAAATTAAAGCTTGATGTTTTTTTCTCAATTAAACAGGAAAACAAGAAAAAACTCAATATAGAATACCTCCAACACACATCTGATTCTCTCAACACATACACTAAATACCCAAAATGGTAGAGTTGAGGGAGAGAGTAACATCTGTACATTTGGGGAAGTGGGTTGGAGTGTGTGTGTGTGTGTGTGTGTGTGTGTGTGTGAATTTGTGCACACACATGCAGGAGCTTTCAGTAAGCATGTTAAAACTTCGGAGAGGCAGATATTTATTAATTTGGCTGTAATTCAAACTGATACATAATTTTCTTCTATTTTTATATCAAAATTAGAAAGTCACATTTTAGAGAAGTTCATAGTTAGAGAAAAAAATGCATGCTGATTGCATTTCTAATTTTAACCCTGGTCAGAGCAATCATCTAAATTTAATTAAATATAAGATTTAATTGATTGGATTTCCAATGAGTGGAGGCAATTGAAATCAAATGGATTATCATTATAGATTTTTTTTTTCAGGGAATAGAGAAGGCTGCTTTCTCAGTTTTTCTGTTATCAAATATAGGAGTATTATAAAAAAGATTTTTCAACTTCTTGGTAACAAGTAACTTCCCTAAGTGTCTTAAGGCAACATGCATGTCCGTCCATTTGTTACTTGACATTACTTTGAAAACACCCCTAATGTATTGATGCCATTGGTAGTTTTGGGGCTTATTACTCTTGGAGCACTTTGTTTTCAAAAGTCTTTTCCTTCTTCCCTTTGCTACCTGATTCTGCAGAAAGGGTCCCCCTTCTTCCCTGGGAGATTTTCTCTCCCCTTTTATTTGGTGTTGTAGTACAAGACCCTGTCTTTATTCTCTCCTTTCTCATTCATCTATTTTGTCCCAGACTCATTTCTTTCTT
Organism: Sciurus carolinensis; assembly: GCF_902686445.1. Classification (NCBI taxonomy): domain Eukaryota; kingdom Metazoa; phylum Chordata; class Mammalia; order Rodentia; family Sciuridae; genus Sciurus; species Sciurus carolinensis. The sequence goes on along the minus strand of NW_025920201.1, from coordinate 41,033 downwards.
CGGTCCTATCTTCTTCTTTCTTCTTTCTCTTTCTTCTTTTCATCTGACCTTCCCTCTCTCTGCTTTTATTACTGAAGTTACTTTACTGTGCTGGGAAAACAAGGCAATAGCAAATATATACACTACCTGTCAACCACCAATTTATCATCCAATTGTAGTTTGCCAAGTAGATTATAGCCTGGGGTAGTTGTTAGAGTTCACCAAGATCTTAATGAAGAGGTTGCTACTTTGGCTTTAGGACCTACCTCCCCCTCGCCCCTGTTTTCATTAGGCTTTCATAAATATGGCTGAATCCCACTGACTGGGGTGTGACTGCTAGACCTTGATCAATCAGAACATCCTCACTGTGACTTACTGTATATAAAGTGATTAATGTATCAGGGTGTTACTAAAATTGTAGAGAAAGAAAGGAACAAAAAGATCAATTAAGATTTTGGAGTTGCTAGACACACACCACAGCTTCCAGACTGGCCTAGGGTCTCATCAGCTCCACTTGCCCTATGGACAGCTCAAAGCTGATGGCAAAGGCAATGCAGCAATGCATTCTTTCAATACCATTAATTAAGCACCTGCTGTAAGCTGGTTATTTTCTGATAAGAGCCCGGAAGAGGTTTGTAAGAAACTTCAAATCCAAAGGGGAATCAGGACAGTCCAGGTGCTCTAATTAAGACCGGACCAAGAGTAGCCTAATTTATGATAGTAATAATGGTAATAATAATAATGTCATTTACTGCACACCAGAACCCAAGGTAAGGCATTTTTGTTCAATTTAGATTGTTGCTCCATCATGGAGCAACAATCCCAATGACCTAGATTTTTCAATACTGAGCACTTCTGTCATTTGGTTCAGAGAGTCCTTCTGAGCCAAATCTGTCACGTGAAGAAAACACACAGCACGGATCCCGATGAGATCATCCCTTTCTCTGTGACTTCGAGAACACTTTCAACTTAACTTCTGAATTGAACTGCCTTCAGGGTAATTAACTCTTTCCTAGTCCCTTCTACTCAGGATCACTCACCTCACAAGATGTGAGACAGGTTTTTAAGCCTAACTGAATCGTCCAACTTGAGTCTCAGTTTTTCTGGTCTGAAAAACGGGGATATAAGTGCTTGCCCTTCCTTGTTCAGGGGAATTGAATTTGAAGACCAATTGAGATCATGTAAGTTAAAGTCCCTTGTAAACTTTAATCATTATGCAAATATAATTGAACAAGTAATTATTGGGTGATTTCTATGAAGATGCTGAGGATCTGAAATTGGCAAGGAAAGTGTTATAAAACAATTTCTATGATTTTCCATGCAATCTTAAACTTTTCAAAGGGTCATTTGAGAAATTTTAAGACATCTACAACGTGATTTTTTTCATGCAAAATCTCTTCTTTAACCACAGAGATGAAATATAGGCACTGAAATTTCATTGTTAAGCAAATAAATGAAGTTCTGAGATGTTAAATGACTTACCTGAATTCCTCCTCTTGAGAGGAAAGTGTCTGAATTTGAACCCAGGCTATTTCTCTGACTGGATGGGTGGCATGGTGGAAAGAACTTGAAAACAGAGGAAGGGGAATGGGTGGGGGAAGTGTGGAGATGTTTTATACGAAATGCCCAAATAGGTAGAGCTGACCAGGAGATCCCCAGCCCTGCCATGTGTGAGCAGTCCTGCAAACATCTGTGGGCTATAAGCACCTGTGCATAGTCAGTCCTGGGTGCCTTCCAAGGCTTTGACCATCAGTAGCTAGGGACACCCAGCTCTTGCAATGACAATTGTGACTCTTTACCAAGTATCTCCAAATAGTAATTTAATATCCTGAAAGCAAACATGCCAGTCATCAGAATTCATGACTTCAGTCCGCTTGAATGAAGTAGCAACACATGTATGTAAAGGCCGGAATGCTAGGTAAGAGCAACTCCCTGAGCCCTGTCAACTCAGAGTGTCCTGCCTGCAATGAATCTGCAGGTCCTTATGGAGGCCACAAGGCTTAATTCTCTCAGAGGTGGGGCTGGGCTACCAGCCAGCTGCCTCTACTTTACCTCAAACTAAATTCAACAGAGAAACTACCATGATCAAAGGTTGTGACCCAAACAGATGGTGTTGAATTTTCATGTATGTCCAGACCTTGTGACTCATTTTATTTCCATTGGAAACAGTCCTTCCACAGTGCCATTGAAACGTGGAGGTTCATTTCTCATGCATATGTATGAAGGAAGCAGTATTTTGAATAACATCAGCAGTAAATTTCTCAGAAACCACACATTTTTCTAATCTTTGTGGCACATCTGTGAGTCCCAAAATGCTGTTGGTAGTTGGAAAGAATGTGATGGCAAAAAAAGCATCAAGAGATAGAATGAAAGGGTTTTTTCCTTGAGACATATTGAACATCACAGTGAATATAGTAAATAATATATTGTATATTTCAAAATTATGAACAGAGTTCATTTCAAATGTTCTTACCACAAAAATAAGTTACTTAAGGTGAGAGATAATTATCTTGATTTAATCATTTCATGATGCATTTATAAATCATAGCATTTCTTTTTACCCCATAAGTGTGTGTATATGTATACAAATATCACATATAAAATTATTTTGTTTCAAACAATAATTGAAAATTTAAAAAAAGAAAATTATGGTATGACCATGATTCTGGACACACCCAGCTGGGCATCAGCACCATATAAATAGAAGGAACTTGGGATTGAGGTGGACCTGGGCGTCATTTGTCTTAGTCTCTAATTCACTATCCTCTTCTATAAAGTAAAAATAAGGACATCTACTAAAAAGCTGAGAAACAATAAATATTCAATGTCTGACACACATCAGGCCCTCAAATGGCCATCTGCAAATCAATATTATATGGAGGACATGATTCAAATTAAGCACAATATTTAGGATGATTCTCAATGTACTCTGTCGTGAAAGTAACAACAACAACAACAAAGATCACAACAAACCCCCTGGGATAGCTATTGTCCACCTGTTCTTTTTATTCATGGTTATTTTTTTAACTGTGATACTTAACTTGATGCTTCTCAGTTTTAGTGATGACTTGCTTTGCCAAATCACTGGAATTTGTTTCAGTCTGTTCAAATCTTAGATGTGAGTAGATTCAATAAATATCTCTCTGTTTAATAATTTAATCCTTTTGCACATTCTCTCTTTCCCATGCTTGGAGGGCTAGGCATCACCTGGAGGGACTCTGAAGAACTCTGACTGTGGCAGAATGTGGCAGTGGCTTGAAGTGGGGGATGTAACTGGTTTAGGCAGGAGGATGCAGAGCAGGATGCTGGTACATCTCACTGTTACTCACTCTGTGACCTTGGGCACAGTGCCACCCCACTGTAGTTCACCCATCTGCTGGGCCTCTCTTCTGTGTCACACATGGTTGTGTTTCCTCTCAAACTCGTAGCACCCCACAAAGTGTACTAGTCTACCCAGTTTCAAATTAAAAGTCACCAGAAACAGCAAAAGGCAGATCAGAAAGATGAAACCATTTACCCAATGCCACATAGTCCACATGTAGATTCATATGCAGTTTTGATTGATCTCAAAGCCCTTTCTCTTCACATTTTACCATGCTGTGCACTGTAATCAACTTCTCTCAGCCTCAGTTTCAACATCTTTTGACTGATATAATACAAGCTCTTCTACTTCATCAGGTTGTTAAGAGCATTAAATGAGAAAACATGTCCTCATAGACTCTGGGGACTGTACAAAGCTATGCAGCTGTGTTACATAATTGTTCTCTAATGAGATTATTAAAATATTCATAGAGTTGTGTGCATTAATAAACTCCACAGTAACTCTGGGCATGTTTTAATGAATAAGGTCAGAGTTGATCTCAGGCGAGGAATGAGAAGAAACAGAGAAATAAGGCAATATTTATTATGTATATACTGTCAAGTAATACTATATTCTATATAATATTTCATTTAAATATATTTTCATGTCTAAATAATTCTCCATACAAGACTTATGTGATCTTGTTCCATTACAAAGATGCAGGATTCCAGGAGCAGAGATAAAGAACGATGCCTGGACCTAGTAACAGTTATGATCCTGACAGACTCTGTCATACATCAAATCCCAGTCTTCCAAGACAGGAGTTGACTGATGGCAACATGAGTCAGAAAAGGGGTCTCCTGATATTATGGCCTGGGTTGGCAAGATGGTAAAGAAAGTCACAGCTTTTGGTTTCAGCATGGCGTGTTCATGTAGTCTTCCACAAGGACTCCTTGGAGAGAGGAAGCAGAGGTGCCACCATTAAGATGTCAGATGCCAAAGACCAAACACTCTGGGACTGAGGATTCCACAGTGAGTTCCGTGAAGCTGCTAGCAAACAGCCCACTAACCCTGTTAATCAGTCTCCAGGGAGAGCCCGTTTAGATTTGAATTCTGGTGCTGAATACATTACTGTCTAGGAAAACTTGAACATGTTGCTTAGACAACTCAATTCTTCATCTATGACCCGGGGAAAATAATGGCAAGCTCTTGAGGTCAGGGGCAAGGTTAAGTGGGCTCACGCACTCAACCTGGCTGGCAGGCACCAGTTGCCCTTCCTGCGTCTCCAGGGCATATTTTAACTTACACTTCTCGGAGAACTTCTGCAGCTTTGCCAATGCCCTGGTAGGTCTCCAATTAGCCAGACCTGCCATCGCCTTCCTGATCCTGAAATGATACTGGACACCCTCACAGAAGAATCAGGCAAGAGACATTGGTGAAGAGCAATGAAGTGGCTGAGAATAAAGAGCCATCCTGCCATGCAACCTAAATCAGATCACTTTCTTTCCTCTCTCACACACTATACTTGGTTCTCTCTGAGAAAAACCCTGAGGAGAAGTTTCCTGGCACCACTGGAGAGCAAGCATTTCCATCCCCCCTCCAATCTCACCCTCAGGTCCCTGGCCCAGAGAGGGGACAGTTGTCTGCCTGATTCCACAACCTACATCTTCCACTGCAAAGTCCAAAGAGAAACACGTTAACTCAGAAGATAGGAAATGCCTTTCCCTGGGGATCCAGGAGTCAGTCTCCACTTTAAGAGACCTCCTTTGACTTGGGACTGCCTTCCCAGGGGGCTGTGCTAACGAAGGTCATCCAGAAAACCTGCGACCTGCCTGGTCTTTAGATTTAGCAGCACACGGTTGGAGGGTCCAAGCTCTGGGAAGAGGAGTAGATTGAAAACTTTTAGTCTTTTAAGTTTTTATGAGTGGGTATCTTGAACCCTTTCCCTGCAAGATGAAGGGGGCTTTAGGATCCTGGCCAAGGAAGTCAGCTTCCTCTAATGCTTTTGATGCTGTAGAGAAGGCCCGGAATCTCAAGTTAGGGAAAACTTTCCTTAGGATGTGGCTCTCTTTCCTGAGGACCATTTACATTGGGGAGATCACCAGAGTCCCCCACTCAGAAGCAGCTGGCCTGCAGAGTGCCAGAGCCCAGGATTGCAATGTCCTTGTCCCATGACGGGACCCTTGTACAGCACAGTGGAGAGCCCAGGGAGCTGGGAGTCCTCAGGGTGGGGGTCCAATTGTCCTCAGGGCTGTGCAGGATCCTTCTGCAGAAGCCTTCTCACTTGTCCATCTTAGTTTTTTGTTTCCTGTGAAATGATGCCACAGGTCTGGGGAGGCATGACCTGTGGGCAGGCAGGACTTTCTCTCTATGAGATGGAGAGGAAGTGCCATATGTGAAGGTGTGAGAGGCTGCACTCTCCCATCCCAGAGCTGTCCTGTCAGTCACACAGTGGCCTTAGGTAACTCTTCACAGTCACCAGAGTGCCTTAAAGCAGACTGCTGGGCAGCATTCACAGCTAACAGGGGGGCTGTGTTTGTTCCTCCATGTGCAAACTGCACTTGATCACCCTGCGACTCAGTGGCATCCTGAGCTGTCCAAGATGCATGCCCCAGACCCTTCAGAGAGGACACAGAGACCTGGCTCTTATTCTTGCTGTGTTCATTATTAGTCATGAACAAATTGGGCAAATTGTCATTTATTTCTCAACTAATACCCTTGTCTATGATATAGGGATAACAATACTTATATATTCAGAATTATTGCAGAAATGAAAACAGTGATGTCAATAAATCATGTAGCAATATGTTCAGCACAGACTAGGTGCTTAAGGCACTCTAAGTTCTTTCTGCCTAACTCGGTATTTAAAGGGGTCCTCGCCTGGGCCTGTGGTCCTCTTCTGGGTACTTCTCACTCCACACTCTAGTTTTAAAAAAATTGATGTTATGGATGTTGAATTACATAATAAACTCCCAGAGTATTTATAATAAACCAAAAGAAGCTTCATTTGTTGGGTAAATAACTGTGGTTTGGTTTTGAAAGTTGGCACTAAACTAAGCTGTCCCTGAACGTGAATTGTGTCAGGTACTCGTGTGCTGAGCAACATATGAGCATTTTCCTCATAAGCTGGCTGAGCAAGTAATCTTACTAGTAACCATGTGTGATGAAGCATTTTTTTTGTGGTGCTGGGGATTGAACCCAGGGCCTTGTATTTGCAAGGTAAGCACTCTACCAACTGAGCTATATCCCCAGCCCTCCATGATAAAGCATTTTTAATCACATTTTTTTGGGGTGTACTCGAGTTTGAACTAAGGGCACTCGACCTCTGAGCCACATCCCCAGTACTATTTTGTATTTTATTTAGAGATAGGCCTCACTGAGTTGCTTATTACTTTACTCATGCTGAGGCTGGTTTTGAACTCACCGTCCTCCTGTCTCAGCCTCCCAAGTCTCAGTGCCACTGCATGTGCCACTGCGTCCGACTTTAGTCACATTTTGTAATTGTGAAAATAGAAGCCTAGATAGAGTCAAGTATTTATTCACTTCTACCAATTAGTTTTGCTGCACTTGAGGCTTAATGCAATAGCCATGTCATCAGTTCATCAATGTGTGGGTCGCTTGGCCAGTTATTTTGGTCTGGACCCTTATCCATTTGCTGGTGTTCCCATAATACAGTCCTATATCCTGGTGACTGCATAACAGAACTTTGTGGTCACATGGTTCTGGGGACTGGAGTCTGAGATCAAGGGTTCTGCAGGCATGGTCCCTGGTGAGGGCTGATGGAAGGTCTGTCACATGTGTCTTCTAAACTGGTAGGCAGCAGTCTTTCTTCAGTTTCCTTGAGATACAGCCACATCAATGTTCATAGCTGCTCAGTTGACAATAGCCAGATTGTGGAACCAACCTAGATGTCCTTCAATTGATGAATGGATAAAGAAACTGTGGTATATATATATAATGGAATATTACTCAGCCATAAAGAATGATAAAATTATGGCATTTGCAGGCAAATGGATGAAATCGGAGAATATCATGCTAAGTGAGATAAGCCAATTTCACAAAACCAAAGGATGAATGATATTGCTAATAAGTGGATGATGACACATAATGGGGGGTGGGAGGGGTTAGTGTTAGGGTTAGAGTTAGGATTAGGGAGGGGGGCAAGAATGGAGGAAGGAAGGACTGTATAGAGGGAAAAGAGGGGTGGGAGGGGTGGGAGGGGTGGGGGGGGAAGGGAAAAATAACAGAATGAATCAAACAACATTACCCTATGTAAATTTATGATTACACAAATGGTATGCCTTTACACCATGTGCAAACAGAGAAACAACATGTATCCCATTTGTTTATAATAAAAAAAAGAAAAAAAATAATTAAATGGTTAGTAGTATAGGTAATATTAATAGCTTCTCTTCTGGACCATCATGCACACATCATTTATTATCTATTAAATATTTGTTATATATCCAGCACTCAGTAGGTACTAAAAATACCACTGGGTGAAAGACATACTTAATCCTTTTTCTTGGCACCTGCAGTAGTTAAAAATAAATGAACAAACTTCACAAACATCTAGATCTACCAGCTGTGATAAATGCAATGAGTTGGGTCTGCTCGGACGTTCATTCACCCCTCTACCTACTACTTGCTAGGCTCTAGGCTAGGTGTGGGGATATCGAGTGGAAAAGAAAAATTACATCTCTGCCCTCGTGGAGATTAGAATCTAGTAGGGTGAGAGGGATTTGACAGGAAATGATGATCGAGATGTGCATGCTCTGGGATTGGAACCAAGAGGGCCCCTGCATGGGTGAGAGGCTGGTACCTCCCCCCACCCTGCGTTCAGGAAGGCCTCCCATTGGGAAGTCAATGGGAAAGCTGAGGTCTGTAAGATGAGTGGGGATTTGCTAGAGTGAAAGAGGGAGAAAGAAGGAAAGGAGAGAAGGAAAGAATGGAGGGGTGAAAGAAGGAAGGAGTGTAAAGAGAGAGGGAAGGCAGCAGGACAGAGCAGAGGGGGACTCAGGGAGGGACCAAGTAGGGCATCATGGGGACAACACTCAGGGCCAAGGGAGCCTATGGTATGGCCTGGCAGGAGAGAGAGCTCACTGCAGGAGCCTCCCTGCCACAGAAGGTGACTGGATGCAGAGAAGGGAGGGAGAGCAGGAGACACAGGCCTCGCACTTCCCAAGTCCACGGCCAGCCACCCACTGGTCCACCTGACTTTGTCCTCTTTCCTGCTGTCTGTCCCACATTCCACGATGAGACAGGCCCCTGGTTCATCTGCTATTGGGTGGAGGTTCATTTTGTGTTGATTCACCATGCTCACTCCACCTCCCACCTGCACAGTCCAGGGACCTTGAATAATAGGGCCACATTCTGGAACAATCCAGAGGTGTCTGGTTCTGACAACCAGGTTACCATTGTCCAGGTGTGCTGCTGAGAGGCCACCTGGCTGGGGTCAGGCACTGGGAAGTTCTGTGGGTAGTGTGTAGCACAGGAACCACAGCTTCTGTTGGAGGAGTGATTGAGGCCTCTGATACTTCCCTCCTGCAGCATCCAGCATCGTGCTGGGCATGAGGGTCACATCAGTTCCTTTGTTTCCCTGGGCCTCCCTTGCAGTGCCCCTGGAGATCTGGGGCCACCCATCCCCACAGGTGGATGAGCGACAGACTTCTTCTGTGCATGAAGGATGTGGTGTGTGCAGGGCGGGGTGAGTCTGTGTTTGACCTGCTGAGCTTGTTGCTTTTACTTTCTGGCTAATTCACTTGGGGCATGAAATTCTTGAGTAGATCAGGTAAAAGAATTACAGGGAGAAGAAGAGACAAGGAGAAGGAAGAGAAGGAGGAGGAGACCACCAACAAGACATTTAGGAAAATCATACTCAGGTCGGGTCACTGTTTGGAGATGTCTGGGAAAGAAAGGTGTTGACACTTCACGTCCTATTGGGAGGCTACAGCGTAAGGTGCGTCAGCTCTGGGATTATACTGGTTTAGGTCAAACCCTGCCCAGCTCCACTCACTGAATGCATTTAGGTAAGTTATCAAAACTAACCAATTTTCTCATCTCTCATCTTCATAAAGGATGTGACACTACCAGCCTCCCAGCATTATTAAAGGGATGAAATTCTGAAATCTTCTCACATGCACAGATAGACACACACAGTAACAACCTGGAGCTCATTCAAACAGGAGATCTTTGCATTTTTTTTTCAACTTCTGTGACTTTTATGCACATGAAGAGAAACTGATTTTTTAATCTATATTTAAAAATTATTTTATTTTAACCTTTTAATTTTGAAATGATTGTAGACTCACACAAAATGCAGGGGGGAGTAGAGTGCCCATGTAGCACCTCCTGCCCACCTCCCCTGGGGGATCTTTCTCATGAATACACTCTGTGCAGAAGCAGATTCCACTCTTCATGCACTTTCTCTCTGAACCCTGGCCATGTGCTGGGGGGAAGCAAATGGCCAGTCGGGTCTGACCTCACCACTTCCCTGCTGTTCCCTGCTGCTCCTGCTCTTGTAATTTATTTTCCAATTTTTTTGTACCAGATAAATTCAGGTGTGAAGAGAAATCCTGGCTGGTGCTGGGTAAACAGCCTGGTGCCTTGTGGTATTTGGTTTCCTCTTTTCAGGCAGCTGGTCTCAGGCTGATGTCAAGGGCAGGTCTGTATCCCATGGCACACCCCGGACACAAAGGGAGGGTTTTCAACACCTTTGGAGGAGGCTGTGTTGGCTGCTTCATAAATTCCTACTTGAGAGCTCTATCTCCTAAGATGGATCCAAATCCACACATTGTTAACCAAGGACTTGAGAGGGCCTGTGTGGAAACCTGGGTTAGTGAGCACCAGAAGTTTGTCACTGGTGCCTCAGGCATTGGCCCCTGGGACCCTGAGAGGGGCTCAGCTCACACTATTTTCCTTCCCACCTCATCTGCCTCCTTCCCCTTCAGCAGGGACCCTCCCTGCTGTCAGTTGAGTTCTCTTTTCACTTCCCAGGAACACTTTTCCAAGTGGTGTCTTTCCTGGATTTCAGACAGACAGACTCAGTGACTCTGTGACACCAGTCAGGCAATTTTTATGTCTGCTAAGAAGTGGTTTCCTGAAAAAGCCTCAAATATAAACAAGTCAAATGCATCTAGCTGTCTGGGGCACTGTGGTGGGGTGTTCCATGAGAGTCTATTATCTCTGGCAGGGATCCTCAGTGTCCCCCAATTCCTGCTCCAACCACCCCAACTGAGGCCTCCCACAGGAAGAAAGAATTCAAGGTGAGTCCAGAGTTCTGTGAACAAGCTCATCACGGGATGGGGGTGGGGGGAATCATTCTGAGCACAATGGGTTTCTGAGTTTGTATATATTTCTGAGTCTGGTTGTGTGTCATTCATGTCTAAGTTCTTTAGATATCATGTAGTAGAGGTGATAATGTAGAAAGAGCTCTTCCCTAAATTCTTTGCCTTGAATTCCTTTGATGTTCCCAATTCTTCACTCACAGACATGATAAGCAGGTCATCAATGAATAAATCTCCATGAATTCCAAACCCACTGCTGACTTCAGGCACCATTCTCCAGGGGGCCTGCTGAGGATCACCTTAATTAAGACCCAGCATACTCTGTAATTGTTGCAGGCACTTCACAGACATGCACAACAATACCTCTGTGCTGTTATTATCTTGCTGTCACACATCTGAAAGAGCAGGATCAAAGTCACTGAGTTCTTACAACACTGGTGAGAGATCAGTTCACCCTCTCCATCACCTCTCAACTTTGGCACCAAGAAGGCTGAAGTACCTGCCATGGGGACAGGCCTCAGTGTCATGGGTGTCAATGGTTGTTGTACCTGAATGCCAGTGACCCAGAGAAGAGTGCAGTACCATCAAGTGATGACACAGAGATATGCGGCTGGGTTCTTTGTATAAGGTGGTCTGGGGTGGAATCTGGGTGAGGTGACATTTGAGCTGAGGTCTGAGCCATGAAAAGGACCCAGCCAGGGGTTGCCCTGGAGGAAAGAGACTTCCAGGTATGCTAATCAATTTTCCCTGCTGGGACTTAACACCTGAGAAGATCAACTTGAAGGAGGAAAGATTTATTTCAGTTTCAGACTGTCAGTCCACAGTTGGTTGGTCCCATGTGGTGATGTGGAAGGAACATTGTGATAGGGAGGATGCGGTCAAAAATATCCACCTCATGGCAGTCAGGAAGTGGAGAGAGGGGTGGGGGAATGAGAGAGAGAAGCTGGGGGTAAGATATTGTCCACAAGGTTGTGCTCCTAAGAACCCATTTCCTCCAATGAGGCTTTACCTCCTAGTTTCCACCACTGCCCACTAGTCTATTCAGTTATGAATCTGTCACTGGACTAATCCACCCATGAGGTCAGTGCCCCAATGATCTGATCACTGCCCAAAATCCCATCTCTGAACAGGCTGCATTGGGGACCAAACCTTCAACACAGCCTTTGGGGGACATTCCAGATCCGAAGCATAACACCCAGTAAGAGGAGCATCATGAGGGATTCCTGAGGAAAGCAGGCTTTGCAGGTGTATGTGTTTAAACTCAAAGCTTCTTGAAGGTGTCTGTAATTATTTCTAACCTGGAATCCTTTATAAGGCTAAGACCTTAACTGGCATCACCCAGCAATAGTTGGCTGAATGACCGTGGTTTAAACCTCTTGTTTTTAAATGAGAAACTAGAGTCCTAACAAGGTGGTGTGGCTGAGTAGACAGTGACTCTGAGGAAGAAATCTCTTTCCAGTTCAGCATAGCTCTGTCTCCTAATTTTACATGTAATTTTTTAAAATGATAGCTATAGCTAGCCATTTTTCTTGTGCAGAGCCTTGTTCTTGTGTAGATAAATCTGACGGGGTATGTGACATCATCCACCAAAAAAAAGAAAAAAAAACAAAACAAAATTCTGCTGTGGGTTGTTTGCTTAACACTTTTCCCTGAGGTTAAAAACATGGTAGCATTTTTAAACCATGTAGACAAAATCACTCCCTCTCTAAGCAGGGACTGAAATCATTGCCAGGGTTGCTAAATTGGCAGGGCAAAGGGCCCATACCATCTTTCCTCACACAGGCTGGGTGCAGGTCTTGAAGCAAGACTCATATTGATCAGAAGCCACACAGAGGCTGGCAGAGAAGCTCCTGATAGACTCTGGGTTAGCACGTGTGCCCAGCAAGCTGTGGGTGGGACATAGAAGGACTTGGAAGCCAGGAGAACACCAAGGCAAGCACCCACAATGCAGCGGGAACTTTGGCTTCATGCAGGGACAGGACTTGAGCTGCCCTGCCTCATTCTGTGTCCCTCACTTTTCACTTTTTTCTTTTTTGGAGGGAGAGAGAAGGAAACCTGGAGTATTTTTCTGTCTTTAAGACAAACAGGAGCAATAATAGCTCATATATGTGGAGCGATAGATGGTTTTCAAAGGCTTCTCTGTCCTTTGTTTTCCTTCATTTGCATTTTAGCCTATCATGCACATAACTTTCAACATGAGTTTTGAGACTCAAAGACATTAGCTTAAAACCCTTGCTGGTTCCTGCCCAGCGAGCAAGGGCAGTTCTGATCTCTCACCTTCAGATGGAAGTCTTTGCTGGCATTTTTTTCCATCCTGAAGGGGAGGGAGCAGAGCTCAGCAAAGGTAAAAGTCAGGACCATGTCCCCTGTCAGCAGCTGCTGATACAGTGCCAGAGACAGTAGGGCTGGGGTTCTTTTCCAGTCTCCTTTTAAGGACATTCTGCAACTCCAGTGTCTTGAAAGAGGCAGTAGAAGCATAGCTCATAATGATATGTGGGTCAGATCCACACATCAAAAATCCTAAAGGTATTTTAAAACAAAGAGCAAGAGGAGTAGGGTCCTGAGAAAAAGCTCACACAAATGGAAAATGCAGAGGAGAGAATTCTAAGGCACTTTAAGAAGAGAATGGAAAATGTTCTTAAAATGTGTAGGGGTTTGTTTCTCCTCAAATCTGTCATGTGGAACACCCCAAGGAACAAACCTGATGCTGAATATTAATAAAGACTGATAGAAGCTGCATGAGGTCAGGTGTGTCTCTCTAATCATACAACCTGTTCCCAGAATTCTCAGGAGCCCTTGCTTACCCTTGTAAATCAGCAGACAAAAAGAGAAAGAGAAAAAGAAAGGGCTGAGCAGACTTCCCAATTGGTGCCAAATAATTTGAATAGGAAGCCTCTGTGTGTTGATACTAGGTCTCAGATGAAGGCTTGGCTTCTGTACTGACAGAGTGCCTAATATGGATTGAGTTTCTATTCTAATCAGTTAACCAGGGGCAGGGCTGTCACTGTAGAACTGCTGGTGTTCAGGTAACAACATTTCAGCTAGGAAGCAGCACCCATTCCTGGGCCCTGTGGAAGCAGCTGGATTTGCAAGACTGCTGCTTTATCTGGCTGTCCTTGGGTCTGGCACATCCTAACGATGGGTACCAAAGGGACAGTGATGTGTGAAAGTGATGTGATAAAGAGCCTGATGGTGTTGATGGGGAAAGGCTGCTGCAAGAGTTCGTTGTGATCAAGACTGGATTTGCTCAGTGACTGGTGCTGGATCCTGTTATGAGTTCAACTGTGTCCCCCATAGTAGAGAAATGCTGTAGTCCTAGCTCCCAGCAGATGAGAAGTTGACCCAATCTAGAAAGTTGATAAAGTTAAGATGAGGTGACCAGGGCGGGCCCCACAAGATGGGAGATAGAGAAAGAGAGCGGCATGTGAAGACTGAGACACACACAGGAGGACATGGCCCCAGGAAGATGCTGCCAACAGCCAAGGAGTGCCCGGGAACCAGAAGCCAGAAGGGGAAGGAAGGACCTCCCTTGGAAGCTTCCTAGGGGGCATGGACCTGCCAGCACCTTGATTTCAGAATCAAAACCTAGAATTCTAAGAAAATAAAATTTATTGTTGAAAGTGACCCAGATTGCAGTCCTTGTTATAGGAGTACCAGGAGTCAGACACAGGGCCACGTTTCTGTCACTCTGAAATACCATTAGTTTCATAATCACTATAGAAAAACTCCTTTCATATGGAAATACTGTCAGTCTCTAGTTTCATACTTCTTTTTAAAATTTTTTTATTTTATTTGTTTGAATTAGTTATACATGCCAGCAGAATGTACTTTGATACATCATATATAATTCATACCTCTTCTTATTCTCATTAAAACAATTTTTATATTAAATTTTTTTTTCAATTTTTACAAACTGCATTTTAATTCATTATACACAAGCTTTTCATTTCTGTGGTTGTACACATGTAGATTCACAGCATTCATGTAATCATACATGTATATAGGGTAATACTGTCTGTTTCATTCTACTATCTTTCCATCCCCCACCCCCTCCAACCTCATTTTCCTCTACACCATCCAAAGTTCCTTCATTCTTCTCTTCCACATCCCCCATCCCTACCACCTTGCCTCTTACATATCGTTATCCACTTATCAGAGAATACATTTGGCCTTTGGTTTTTTGGGCTTGGCCTATTTCACTTAGAATGATATTTTCCAACTTCATCCATTTACCAGCAAATGCCATAATTTTATTCTTCTTATGGCCCAGTAATATTCCATTGTGTATATGTACCACAGTTTCTTTATCCATTTTTCAGCTGAAGGACATCTCAGTTGGTTCCACAATCTAGCTAATGTAAATTGAGCTGCAATGAACATTGATGTAGCTGCATCACTGTAGTATGCTGATTTTAAGTCCTTTGGGTACAAACTGAGGAGTGGGATAGCTAGGTCAAATGGTGGGTTCATTCCAAGTTTTCTGAGGAATCTCTACACTGCTTTCCAGAGTGACTGCACCAATTTGCAACTCCACCAGCAATGTGTGAGTGTGCCTTTTCCCCCATATCTATGCCAACACTTATTATTGCTTATGTTCCTGATAATAGCCATTCTAATTGGAGTTAGATGAAATCTTAGGGTGGTTTTAATTTGCACTTCTCTAATTACTAGGGATGATGAACACTTTTACATATATTTGTTGATCACCTGACATTTCTCATAGAAATAGAGAAAGCAATCATGAAATTCATCTGGAAGAACAAAAGACCCAGGAAACCCAAAGCAATCCTGGGCAGGAAGAGTGGGATGCAGGAGGTATCACAATATCAGGACTTAAACTCTACTATAGAGCAATAGTAACAAAAATGGCATGGTATTGTCACCAAAATAGACAGGTAGACCAATGGTACAGGATAGAAGGCACAGAGACATATGCATGTAAGTACAATTACCTCATACTAGAAAAATGTGACAAAAAATTACAATGGAGAAAAGATAGCCTCTTCAACAAATGGTGCTGGCAAAACTGGAAATCCATATGCAGTAAAATGAAATAAAAACCCTATCTCTCACCCTGTACAAAACTCAACTCAAAATGGATCAAAGATCAAGTAATTAGGCCTGAGACCCTTCACCAAATATAAGAAAAAGTAGACCTGAATCTCCATCAACTTAGGACCAGACTTCCTTAACAAGACCCCCATAGTGCAAGAAATAAAAGCAAGAATCAATAAATGGGATAGATTGAAACTAAAAATTTTTTTCTCAGTAAAGGAAACAATAATGTGAAAAGAGAGCCTACAGCATGGGAGAAAATCTTTTCCACATACACCTCAGACAGAGAACTAATCTCCAAAGATTATAAAGAACTTAAAAATCTTTACATCAAAAATACAAAGAACCCAATCAATGAATGTACTAAGGAACTGGGCAGACATTTCACAGAAGAAGATACACAGGTGAACAACAAATACATGAAAAAGTGCTCAATTGTTTTTTAAAAATGTGACTTCAAGTTAATTTCCTGAGGTTTCCTAGGGATACAAATAGAATTGACCATAACCATGTGTTACAGAATGGGAAGATCATGGTTGAATCTTGCCGCTCTGGAGGTCAGAGATGCTCCAAATAGCAGCTCTCCTTTGTTTAAATAGTGCTTGAGATGATAGAGTGGGATATGCTAGGCCTTTCCCAGTGTGGTGCACACTCCTCCTCAGCCTTTGCTGTCATCTGTGGCAGAGTTGGGGGAGTAATCCCTAGGACCCTGCCATTGACACATCCCTGTACAATTGCCACATCAGACTTCTCAGCAGCATTAGCCCCAACAACATAAGAAGAGCCAAGGACACCCCAAGATTCTACTGAGCTTCTCTCCCACCAGTTGGGACCAAGTGTGGCCTTCAGCTAACCAGTTATAACTTTAGGCTGTACTTGGGGCCAGAAGAGGGGGAGGCTCACCCTGGAGTCTGGGTCAGGTGGGACCCAGGTCCTCTTGGTCCTGCTGCTTTTTGGACCATGGCCTTTGACACAGATCCAATTCTTGTGGTAGATGCAGTCCACCTGAGCTGCATCTGCTTCCTGTGCTGCCCCTCCATGTCTGCTTCCCAGCCTGCTCTCCACACCCTCAACCTGTACTACATTCCCTGCCATTGTGAATGATTCCACACATACATGAATGCAAAGGAAATCTTAGAGCCAATCTCCTTCAAGAAAAGTCTTGAGCACCTGGGTTTGCAGAGCTAGCACAGAGGGGCCAGGAGGGAATCTAACCAACACTGCCAGCTCCCTGCCAGCTTCCACCTCAAGTTGCCCATGAGGAATTTCTTAGCACTGGCACAGCACACTTAATTTCTGGGATCCAGGGGAATAAATGCTTGAGAACTGTGGCACCTTGAGAACTATTGATATTTTAAGAGTCAGAACGAGTGACTTAGGAGTTGTGTCAAGGTGTCCAGAAGCCTGTCCTCTCTCTTGGTAAACAAAAGAACCCACAGAAGAATTTTCAAGTATAAGTGCAGTGAAAACAAAAACTGCATTGCTGGATGACAGCACGGGTCATTCCTGAAAGCAATTCACTTCCTAAGGTCAGGCGTCCAAGGAGGATGGCTTCTATCCTGAGCTCATCCTTTCTGTAGTTGGGAGGGCCATGGAGGGTGCAGAAGATCAATTTGCTTTTCATCACTCTCTGCCTCCATTTAGGCCAGCATTCCAAATGTGCCAGATGGACAATGGACTAGCGAGTCACTCAGAAATGGTTTCAAACCCACCTTCGCCTCCGACTTCCTGAGACACAGTGAGAAAACTACTGAACCTTTCTAGAGTTGGGCCTACACAATTGGTCATTGGGCACCTCATTTTAAATGTTTTGAGTCATGAGAATAAAATGAAGCTAATTATAAAAGAGTTATGAATTTAAAAATTGTGGTTGAACATCATCATCATCATCTTCATCCTTGTGATCACCAGAAGGGAACTAACAGATAGTAGCAGGATCTATGTCCATGGAAGTGTTGATTATTTTGTGTGAATTTCTGTGACATAAGTATGATGGTGGGGGTAAAAGCTGCAAAAGGCAGATTGGTTTGGACTGAAGACCCTAGGAAAGCGGGGAGGGATGGATTACTGGCTCTGGTGGAGATGACTGATGTGCTCCTGTCTATGTAGCTGTGACTATATAGGGATGGTCCCTTGGGGTGAGGATGGCATCATAGGTAGTAAAGGTTTGTACCAGAAAACAATTAAAGCATCTTCCAAACCAGCAATCCTCAGATGTCATGAATATATCACACTGGAGGGATTTATAAACATGGTTAAATTTCTAGGGGCATTTGTGGGAAAGGTCTGTACTGTAGGTAATTCTTTGGTCTTTGTACCTGGAGTAACATCTGGACCATTACTGTGCTCTTAGTGAATGTTCACAAGTGAAAATATAAATAAATGAATGGACAACTAGTGGAGGATGAAATGTGACAATGCACATAAGACAATCTTGGTCATATTTCATAAAAATCTGTGAAGCTAATTTCACTCCTGCTGCTTTTGCTATTCTTCTTGCATGCTCAGGTCCACCTGTGTCTTCTATTGATAGATAGCGCTCCTTCCAAAATCCTTGTATTTATCAGATATTTGCACCCTCCAACCAAAATCTTTTTTTTTTTTCATACTGGGAATTGAACTCAGGGGTGTCTAACCACTGAGCTACATCTCCAGCCCTTTTTGTTTTTAATTTTTGAGACAGTCTCTCTAAGTTGCTTAGAGCTTTGCTAAGTTGCTTAGGGTCTCACTTAGTTAATTAGGGCCTTGCTAAGTGACTGAGGCTGACTTTAAACCTGTGATCCTCTTGCCTCAGCCTCCAGAGCCACCATGCCTGGCTTCCAGCCAAAATCTTCAAGTAAAGGTGAGTGAGCACCCTTTACTTTCCCTGTGAAGGAACTTTATGGGACTCTCACTGCAAAGGGTAACTTCGTGACTTCTTGACTGGCCAGGAGGTGTCCAGCCACTTGGCCAAACATAATTCTGGCTGTGTGTGAGGGCCTTTCTGAAGGAGATGACATCCGTTGCCCTTCCTAATATGGAAGGTGGGCTTATCCAATTAGTTGGTCATTAGGATAGAACACAAAGGCTGGTCAGGAGGGTACTCTTTTCATTTGTTTGCTTGGACTGGGACCTCAGTCTAACATTCAGACTGAGACTGAAACACCAGCTCTTGTGGAGTCTTGAGGCCAATTTCTAACACCACTGGCTCCCCTGATTCTCAGGACTCACATTAGAATCACACCATTGGTTCCTTTGGACCTCCAGCCTACTGACTGCAACTCTTGGGGTTTTTCTCTGTCCTCACATGAGATGATTCTTTATCTAATGTCCTGGGCAATTTTCCACAGACCCCTATTATTTTCCAGGAAAGGCTTAGGTGGGGTCCTGTTATACATGGACAATTCTTCACATTTTCCCATCTTAACATTGTCAACTCATTCAAATCTCAGAGCTTGACTTGTGATGTTGGTACTATTTACATTTTATAGGTGAACAGATAAGGAAGCTCAGGACTTGGGGGAATGAAATAAGTGGTTAATATGTAACTTGAACCCAGGGTTCATGCTGGAGCTGAAAGCGCATGACTTTGAATCACATGCTTTACATTTTTTCAGTAGAGCTGACTCTTAAAATAAAGAGTTTAGATTCTCAAGTGAGCTGGTAGGGCAATAAATATGGGTGGGAAAATTACCTAGGATGAACCCCCAGTCTTTTCACAGAGTAAAGGAAACACCATTCTGCATCAAAATGGCAAACTGAGACGCGAGTGCCATGGTGAAAGCACACGTGATGATACGCATGTAATTCAACAGATTTCCTGTTCCGAATCTGTTCCAACTGTTGTACCATTTTGAAGCATTTTAGCAAATGGTGATGATTTCAACTTGCTGGGATTAGCAGTTGCTCTCTGTACCCACAGAAGGTCCTGCCCCCTCTCCAATCCATATGCCCAGGCAGCATTTTTCCTAAGCCCCTACTTGAGTCCTCCATTTCTTCTGTAAAGGTCTCCATGGGGTTATCACCACACAACTCTCTTGGCCAAAAGTGTAATATGTTTCTTTCATTTCTTTGTCCATCTTTTGTCTAGGGAATGCTTAGCCATCCTGCTGAAGATTTTGCAAGCAGACATCATCTTTTCAGACATGGTTGTGTCTATTGCTAGTTGATATAAGCCAAGATACTTTCTTTCAAACATCCCCTCTCTCACCCCTCTCCTCCCCTGTGTGGTCGAAAGTCCTACTTCAACTCCCTGACCTCTCCAAGCCAGGACGTGTGTGTGAGAACCCAGCTGAAGACAGCCAACCTCATTTGCTGCTAGAACCTTTGCTGAGGTCCTTGTCCTTGTCATGCCCAGTGCCAAATATTGGATAGACAAACACGCCCCTGTTCTCCAGGAGCTCCCCATGAGGTGAGAGGCTGGAAATATATAGAAATGCTATTCAGCAAATGAAGAAATAGAGGAACATATAGGGGTCTGGGAACAAGGATGGTTGTTTGCAGGAGGGAGGACAACACATTAGAGGGCTTGCCAGGACCATGATAATGAGCACTTCTCCTAAAAATCAAAGGGAGATCAGTAGAGGAAAGGGACCAAAGGGTGGGAGGTGGGGAACAGGGGACAGTACTAGGGAGTGATAATGGCCAAATTATATAATTTTATTGTGTGCATGTTCAAATATGTAACAAGGATTCCCATCAATATGTGCAATTATAATACACCCGTAAAATAATGTGGAAAAAAACAAGGATTTCCCACAACTTAGCTCGTTTGTTCCTTCCAATTCCTCTATAACACAACTTAGTATCATTCCACTTTAAAGATGGGGGACACTGAAAAACACAAAGGTGAGGTGACATGAGGCCACCCAGCAAGTATACAAGCTAAACGCTGATGCGGTTTTCCTGGCTCCTGAGTTGATACTTGTGTGACTGTCCTGCACCATCTCAGTAGTGGTGACACGGCGGGGGTGGTGAGCAGTTAGAGGGTGTGGGAGGCACATTCTATGCAGACAGTGCTGTTTATGCAGCTGCAAGAGCCTGGAAAGGCAGGGACGGAGACCTGGTGCACAGGTGGGGACACGAGGCCAAGGATGAGGCTAGGCAGGTCAGCCTGCTTACATTCTTCCAAATAAATGCTTCCCTGGGTACTCTGAGGACAAGAAACCATTGAAGTTCACTCAGTTTGTGAAGACCTGAAGCTAGGAAAGAGAAAGCAGGGAGGTCCTCAAGATTGTCCAGATGCCACGGGACAGAAAGATGGCGTCGGTAGGAAGAGCAGAGAGCCTGTGATGACCAGGGAGAGATGGAGAAGTGGATTAGGGCTGTGGTCATGCAAGTGATGAAGAGAAGATGCTCAGTGCTGTGGGCAGGTTCAGGGTGTCCACAGGAGAACCTCAGGCAGAGCAAGGAGGAGAAGGACAGTCTGCCTTTGCTGTTAGAGCTTGGTGGTACTTGGGAGATCTGCCTGGGGTGAGTACAGGGCAGACTGGACTGGATAATGGTGCTGTGAGCCCTGGCTACAATGGCAACTTTGCTTATAGCGTGATGATGTGGAGAGTTGACCGGTCCTTGGGGAGTGGGTGCTGGAGCAGATCTTGGGCACCACTCATTTGCCCTATTGTTTCTGGGGAGGGAGTCAGGAACTGTGCCTCCAGTCAGGCTTCACTCCTAAGCTATGGAAGCTAGTTGCCTTAATTGAATTATTATTGATAGCCATCTGGAATAGTGCCTGGAACCTATAAGTGCTTGGTAAATAAGTGAACAAATGAGTTCCATCTGGACGGCAGCTGGGCTGCTGCCTCTCACTTGACACACACTAGTCCTGGGCAGGGGAGCCGAGGGACTGCCCAAGGAGTGGGGCATCTCAGAAACAGCCTGGAAGGCCAGAGGGGAAGGCCCATCCTGAGGCAGGAGCTCAGCAGGATCTCGGTTGGGGGAGCTTTCCTCAAGAGGAAACTCCCCAGGGCTGAATTCCCAGGGCAATTAAGCTACAGGTGGGAAATGATGAGTTATATTGGGTTTCCACCTGAGGAGGAGCATACCTGTGCTCAGCAGCATGGTCGGTGGCAAGAGCCAAAATGTTAGACTTGTAGACTCTGCGGGTTCTGCTTTGAACCTGGAGCTGGGGATATTAGCCACACTTTAAAGCCACATGCCAGAGGTAGTCTCCTTTCCACTCCATAAAGTGACTCCATGGTCATTTACCAAGCACTTCACACATGCTGAGTCCCTGGTGGGGGACAGAGAGCGGAGGGTATAGGGTTATGGGAGACCTATTCTCAGAGTTCCCCTAATGTCTCATCCCTGTCTGCCGCACTCCCACTCAGTGCTCTTGTCCCTTTTCCATGGAGCTGATTGAGGCAGGTGCAAAAAACATCTCAGAAACCTTCAGTTCTCCAGTGAGTCTCTAAGCTCTGTGGGAACAGGGTGCTGTCCTTTTTGGGGAAGGAACAGTTTATAAGAGATTTTTAGGAAGAGCAGGAGTAACTAGAGAAGAGAGGGAGGAGAAAATTCCAGAAGCTGGGGAAGGATGGGGTAAGAGAATAGTGGGAGAGAGGAGGGGGAAGGGAAGGGGGAGGGAAAGACCTCTCCCAAGTGAAAGTGAACAGGGTTGGTTGCCTTCCATCTCTTTCATGTCAAATGTTTCTTTAATTTCTCTAGAATGCCATTTCAGGACATAGTGTTTTCTGTTTTGTAAAATAACTCATGTAAAAGAGCTCTTTTGTTGTCATTGGCATTAAAAATAAATTCAGAATAAAATAACTGGAACCGTTTTTATTCTTTTTTAACCTTGAATACTCTCTTTATTCTCTTACATCAGTCAAGTTTGTTCAGAAGATTACAATAGGCATGAGGGGAAAAATAAATGCAATTTTAAAAACTCAATGTGTTCAAAGTATAGGATATGAACCCATGCCATTACTCTTAGAAAAAAGAAAGCATTCCAAATTAATATTTTGGTGAAAGAACAAGAACACCGTCCAAGATGGCATGTGTAAGGTTTAAATGCAAGAAGTGTTTTCATTCCAGTTAGTTTAGAGAAGTGCTGGAGTGGTGCCCAACATTTGAAATATTCAAATCCTTTAAGGTTTCTGAATGGAAACCGAAATGATGCACAATTTCAGTGGCTTTCAATTTCCCATTTTATCCCAGAAATATATGGATGATCTTTGCCATGAGCTACTTCCATGATTGCAATGACCTTCTTCAGGGCTTTTTCTCCCGCAGCATTGTTTTCCAGGCCCATGTACAGTCTTCCCAGCTTCAACTACAGGGAGGCCACGTTGAGGGAGTACAAAGCATAGTGTTTACTGTAGGGCTTAATGATCTTCTGACCATATCTCAGGGCTCCTTCCCAGTCCTGCATGTACAAGCAGACCCCTGTGGCCTGGTATATCATGTGCAACATATATACATTATAGTCCTCAAACACGGAACTCATCTTCCCCTAACTGAGCTTGCAGATTTCCAGCAGCTCAGTAGGGGATTTGTAGTGCGTAGCCCTCCAGAATCCCTCAATGACATCACGTGCATATCCGATTATTTCACAGATGGCTTCTTCCTTTGGGGAGTCGCTGAGTTTGAGGATTTCCACCTTTGCTGTACCCTTGTCTTTCGTAGTGCACTCCTGGCATTCATAGGTAAAAAAGGAAGAATCTCTTAGCCGGTCATTCCTGTCTTTTGTTGGGTACAGGAGGTCAGTATAACTGGTAAATACCTCTTCTCAAGGACTGATTCCCTGTATGGCTCTTACTTCCTCCAGGGTCCCTTTGTAGGTCACAATTGTCGCGTCCCCTCTGCCACAGAGAGAGACACGGCAAACGTCTGAAGCTTTGGAAGTTTATTGTGCACAAGTTCTTTCCTACGCTTCTCTTACCCCTAGCTTCTTCGCACTTTCAGCTTTCCTTTTCCCAGCTCCTTCCACTCCCGCGTACTTCCTCCTTCCAGCTCCGCTCCCGCTGCTGCCGCGGCCGCCATCGTCGCCGCCGGTTCTTCCGCTTCTTCCGTCCCTTCCTCAGCTTCTCCCCCTACTCTCCCACCCACCAGACTTATATACACTTCAGTCAATCAGGGGAGAGTACACAAGATAAACGCAGACAGCTGCAGGCACAGGACGGGTGCACGAGGGGGGGGGCATGCTCTAGTCACATCATTAACTAGCCAATTATTGGAATTCGCTGGTTGTTTACTGTATAGCTGGCCGCCTCTGGCTCAGCGTCAGGCGCCATCTTGACCATGCCCGAGGCTGGGGTTCCCGGAAAACCCCACAGATCCCCCTTCTTTAATATTAAACTAAGGCTCGGGACCGTGTCTGTCTTAGGCTGAGTGGTCAGCATATGTCCTTACCCGTCATCAGAGCCTGCAGAGCATGCTGCAGCTCCTGTCTTAGGTTGGTACCCAGCCACCTCCTTCATTACCCGTCCTTGACTACCGATCCAGCATCAAGAGCCATACTAATGGGGGGCTGTCGGCCTTTAGGGCGGTCATGGCCTGATGAAAAACAATTTGATCTCTCTATTGGCTAGCTTGCAGATGCATGCCAAAACGAATGAAGAGAAGAAGGCCAAGGCAGAGGGGTACCACCATAGCTCCTAAGCTTGCCCACTGTTTGACAATTCTATAAACAGAAGAGGAACCTTATAGCCATATCAAATACAGAAACAATATACATCCCAATAGAGTTACAATATGGGTAACACAAAGCAGCTCTCAGGGAATAAACGCATCCCAGTCCCAAAAGTTCTTGCAAAGCATCCACTTGTTCTTATAATGAGTCCATTCTCTGATAGAGTCTCTATGGTCTGCAAGGCTGCAACTGCATTCTCGGCCGAATGATCGTTGTTGTGGTTGTGTCAATGCTGCTACTGCAAGGACTGTGGTGGCAGCGATCATGGATGTTGCAATGTCAAAGCCTCTTCTGTTTCTTGATAATAGCACTGACAATTCTGTATCTGCAACAGAAACTAGGACTGGTAGGAAGATAGAAATGTGCAAATTGCACAGGTGGCAAAAGAACCATTCCAGCATTGTGAGAGATAGGACACAGTTAGTGAACAGTTAAGAGGTATTATTAGAAATGTTAGTTGGTAGAAACATAAAAAAGAGAAAATACACAAGCTGACGTGGGAGGAAAAACAATATCACAGCTGGAGTCAGCAGAACGAGTTGCTCTACTCTGGGTCTGATTTGTAGCATGATTCCAACGGCAAAGTACAGAAATTCCTCCTGTTAAAGCAAAGAAAGGCTAGAAATATCCTTGTCACCAAAAACAGCACGACCTGAAAAATCATCAGTAGAATTGACAGACTTGTAGAGAAATTGGTGAAAAGCAAGAAAAGGAAGGATAAAAAATATGTTAGTCAGAAATGAAAAATATGGCCAGGCTAACAATGGCCCATAGGTTCCGGGTTTGCCTTTCCGTCTGAGTTTTCATTATTGGAGGAAGGCTCAGACTCGCCATTGTGAGGAGGAGCAGAATCACTTGCATGCTGTAAAACTCTGACCAGCCTTTCTGGAATCCAGACTGGAGTCTGTTGATCCTGTGGGAAAATACAAACAGACCCTCGGACCCAACGAAGGACTGGATCCGGTCCTTTCCAACAACCTGTCAGGATATCTTTCCATTTTGCCCATACTTGAGAAGTATTATGGGGATTATAATGTCGATCAGCTGCAGAATGGCCGTCCCTATCCAGTGTTAAGAAATTTAGAATGAAAAGAACTAAGTTAAGTTTATCTTTAGGAGACTTGTAGGAGGCTCCTATTCCCCCTTTTTGTTTATTTAGACAATTTTTTAAAGTAAGATGTGCTCTTTCCACAATGCCCTGTCCCTGAGGATTATAGGGGATGCCAGTGACTGATTGGATGTTAAATGTTTGTAAAAACAACTGGAAGCTTTTGGAAGTATAAGCAGGACCATTATCTGTTTTAATAACTTTAGGTATGCCCCAGCCAGCAAATGCTTGTAGGCAGTGTTGAATGACATCTTTTACCTTTTCTCCAGAATGAGCGGAAGCCATAATGACCCCTGAAGCAGTGTCTACTGACACATGTACATACTTAACAGTACCAAATTCAGAAATATGGGTTACATCCATCTGCCAAATATGACCAGGCAGCAGTCCCCTAGGGTTAACTCCAAAGGATTGCACTGGGATTAAAGGAGCACAATGTTGACTATTTTTTACTATTTGTCGAGCCATACATTTAGATATAGGAAATTTTCTGCTCAAAGTAGTGGAATTTACATGAAATTTTTCAAGAAAGAGTTTTGCCTGTTCCTCTATGGAAAAAACAAAAATTGATTTGGTGGCCATATCTACCAAGTCATTAGCATTGGCCAAAGGTCCTGGTAAATTAGAATGAGCTCTAATATGTCCTACATAGAATAGATGTTTACGCTGTAGGATAAGGTTTTGTAGTGTAGTAAAGTAAGAAGCTACCGTGGACATGGAAGAAATATGAGGTACCGTTTCAAGAACCTGTAAAGCGTTAACGATATATAAGCTATCAGATAGAAGATTGAATGGCTGATTATCTGCTAATTTAAAGGCTAATATTACAGCTGCAAGTTCAGTAACCTGTGCAGAGTTGGGTGGAACTATTATGGTATGAAGTTGTTTACCGATAAGTACTGCACCTACTCCATTTTTGGAGCCATCAGTAAAAATGGTTACACAATCTTTAAGAGGCTGGACACTAGTCACTTTTGGAAAAACTATGGGAGTATTTTTACAGAATTGAATCCAGGGATGTTGGGGATAATGGTTATCGAACTGAGCTGAAGTGGTACAATATAATACTGACCAATCATCATAATTAACCATTTAATTTGCTGAGTGGAATAAGGAGTTATAATAATAGACGGATGGATTCCAAAGACAGTAATGCAAGATTCTATTCCCTTGAATATTACCTGAGCAATAGCTTGGGGATATAATTGCAATGTTTTAGCTGGAGAGCTAGGGAGATTTATACTTTGCAGAGGTCCTCCTTGCCAAACTATGCCAAAAGGGGTATGTTTCTCCGAGATTATGATTAAACTTAATGGTTGAGTAGGATCACAACGATCAATGTAACACTGCTGAAGTCTATTCTCTACTAGCTGTAAGGATATCCGTGCTTCAGGAGTAAGTTTCCTAGGGGAATTCAAGTCAGGATTACCTTTTAATATATCGAATAAAGGTTTTAATTCCCCTGTGGACAATTTTAAATAGGATCTGATCCAGTTAATGTCACCTAAGAGTTTCTGAAAATCGTTCAAGGTATTCAATTGATCTGTTCTGATGGTCAACCTTGTTGGTCTGACTGTAGTAGCAGTGAGCCTTGTACCCAGATATTCTTGGATCTCCTCTAATTGTAATTTTTCAGGGGCTATCGTTAATCCTCTCTTTTCTAATGCTTGAGTCATAAATTGTAATGCTTCTAACAAAACTTCTTTTTCTGGATGGCAAATAAATATATCGTCCATATAGTGATAAATCAACAATCTCTTAAACTTTTGTCTAGTAGTTGTTAACGCTTTATCTACGTATACTTGACATATAGTAGGACTGTTAGCCATACCTTGAGGCAACACAGTCCATTCGAATCTCTGGTCAGGCTGAGTGTGATTAAGAGAGGGCAAAGTAAAGGCAAATCTCCAACAATCATTTTTGTGTAAGGGTATAGAGAAAAAGCAATCTTTTAAATCCAGAATAATAGTAGGCCAATTTTTTGGTAGTGCAGTGACAAGAGGGAGTCCACATTGGACGGGTCCCATAGGGTACATTTGTTCGTTTATGGCTCTCAAATCATGTAATAACCTCCATTTTCCTGATTTTTTCTTTGTTAAGAATATTGGAGTATTCCAAGGAGAGGTAGAATGTTGTAAATGACCTGCTTGTACCTGCTCTTGTACTAACTTATGAGCTGCCTCTAGCTTTTCTTTTGTTAGGGGCCACTGTGGAATCCAGCGAGGCTTATCATCTTTCCATATTATAGGGATTGATGGTTCATCAGTGGCCCCTAGGAAAAACCCAATCCATGAGAATCATTTTTTGGTGGAAGTAAAGGCAGTGGTTGGGTAGATCCTTGGCTATGTCTTCCTAATCCTTTTTTATCATCATAATTCATATTTTGTAACATATTTCTTACAGGAGTCCCTTGGTAAATCTGGTCAGTGGTGAGTTTCATATCCATTTGCTGCAGGACGTCTCGTCCCCATAGGCTAATAGGAACATTACAGACATATGGTTGAAATATTCCTGTGTGTCCCTCTGTATCTTTCCATGATAATGAGGAAGCACTTTGATTGGGGCTCTCTGCTACTCCTAAGCCTCTCAAGCTCTGAGCTGCTGTGATCAATGGCCAGTGCTTTGGCCAGACCATTGCACTGATAATACTTTTGTCTGCTCCTGTATCTAATAAACCTGTAAATTCCATATTTCCCACTTTTAATTTTAGGAGGGGCCTCTGTCCCATATCCATAGTAAGGTTTATTAAAGTGGTTCCTGTTGATCCAAAACCTCCTTGTCTTTTATTTGTATTTTCACTGGGCCACAAAGAATGTCGACTGGGCAATATAAGCATTTGTGCAATGCGATCCCCTGGAGAGATGACCGTAATTCCTTTTGGTGAAGAGACTAAGGCTTTTATTTGTCCAGTGAAATCAGGATCAATAACCCCTGGGTGTACTATAAGTCCTTTTAGTGTTGAGGAACCTCTACCTAGTAATAGCCCTACACTGTTCTGTGGGATTTTTTCATGCCAGTCGGTATCAACCATCTGCACCCCCATATCTGGGGTTAGTATGAGTCTGGAGGTGGCACAGATGTCCAATCCTGCACTCCCTGAGGTGGCCCTGCGCTCCCCTTCTCTGTGGGAGGATACCACCGTCGGGGAACTTGTTGAGGGCCCCGGGGAGGGCCCTGTCTCCCGTTTTTTTGAAGTTTAGGATTCGAACCTAGGAAATTATCCTCCCTATCTCTAATAGGCTGACAGGCACTATTCCGATGACTTCCTCTTCTGCATCTTGGACATAGCCCTGGGGCATCAGGTGTAACAGATTTTACTATAGTTATCTCTTATCTTTTGTTAGGGCATTATCTCCTTGCTGCTGATTTTGTGCATCTATTGAAACGTATTGGCCTTCTCCTATTAACATTTCTATCGGGAAACCTTGCCACTATGTTTCTGCAAGCAGTTTCAACAGCTGTTTCTTGCCACTGAGCTTCCCCAATTAGCCATTGTTCTCCAGATAACACTGCTCTGCATACCTATCTCCAAGTCTTAACTGCCTCTTTAAAGTTTTTCTAAGGGTTGATGGTATCTCCATTTGCTCCTCAAATACGGGCAGGTTCTACAAATCTTGAAGCTCTTTTTATTAGGCTTAGGTTTCTCCTACCTTTTTCCCTTGTTCTTAAGTTTTCACTACCACTTGGTTATTCCTTTTGGGGGTTCTTTGTGTTAGACTTAGTTCCCTTTTTTCCCTTGTTCTTAGATTTTTTGAGCAATTATTTTCTAGGTCACCACCACTCAATTTTTCCTCACTTCATTCTCTTTAAGCGTTCTTTTCTGTTACTATTAAATCCTGTTCATGAAGATACCCCTTGTGGCACACTAAGCGGCTTTTTTTTTTACTTTGGCTGTTTTTTTTTTTTTTTTTTTCCTCAATGGCTCCCATTGTTTTTTAATGGTTCCCTGAGGGGTTACTGCATTCAGACCCTATTGTTACTAATTTGAATAGCTTTAGTTATGGCAATTACAATAACAGTGGCCTAGCTGCCAGGAACAAGGAAATTGCTGAAGGGAAAACTATAAAGTGCGCATTAAAATTTTTATAGCGGCTTTTCACGTAGGACCGCTTCAAGCATGTTTCTACTTTCACTTTAATTAGACCGCGTTCCACGCGCCAGGACCGCTAATGGCGTGTCCCGATACCGGACCACCTTCCGTGTGTCCTTATTTTTATTTTAATTGGACCGCATTCCGCGTGCCCCCAGGACCGCTGATAGCGTGTCCTGATACCCTTTAACTGGACCGCATTCCGCGTATCCGGATAGTCGCTATACCGCGAACGTCGAGGCGCCTCTCCTTTACCTGTTTACCTTTTTTGACTTCTTTACCTGTTTACCTTTTTTGACTTCTTTACCTATTTACCTTTTTTGACTTCTTTATAACCGGTTTAGCTTGTTAAAAAATTTTAAGATATCTTACCTTGTCCCTTTTATCCTCCCGGGTTTCGGCACCAGCTGTCGCGTCCCCTCTGCCACAGAGAGAGACACGGCAAACGTCTGAAGCTTTGGAAGTTTATTGTACACAGTTCCTTTCCTATGCTCTCTTACCCCTAGCTCCTGCGCACTCTCAGCTTCCCTTTTCCCAGCTCCTTCCACTCCCGCGTACTTCCTCCTTCCAGCTCCGCTCCCGCTGCTGCCGCGGCCGCCGTCGTCGCCGCCGGTTCTTCCGCTTCTTCCGTCCCTTCCTCAGCTTCTCCCCCTACTCTCCCACCCACCAGACTTATATACACTTCAGTCAATCAGGGGAGAGTACACAAGATAAACGCGGACAGCTGCAGGCACAGGACAGGTGCACGAGGGGGGGGGCATGCTCTAGTCACATCATTAACTAGCCAATTATTGGAATTCGCTGGTTGTTTACTGTATAGCTGGCCGCCTCTGGCTCAGCGTCAGGCGCCATCTTGACCATGCCCGAGGCTGGGGTTCCCGGAAAACCCCACAACAATGACATTGGGGCAACAACTATGATTCATCAATGCAATATCATGAAATATCGCAGATCCAAAATGAGAAAGCTCTTTATCTTCAATTGTGAAGCCATTACAGTTAACCTCTGCAAACCACGAGTCTGCTGTGGTCAGGGAATTCAAGGTGCTTAAAGTAGAACTAATGGAGAGCAGAATTGGCACTCTGAATCAAATCCTTCTTCTCACTGTCCAAATTATCCAGATGTGATTCAAACTCCTTCACAGATAACAATTTCTCTGAAGGTGTTCTCTTTGGGTGGTTTTTCTGTTTGGCCTGAATCTTTGCTGTTAGCCTCAGAGTCTCCAAAGGATTCCAGTTTTCCCCCAAAAAAAACATAGGAGAAAACTCCACTTGTGCATGGGCCAATCTTCTTTCTGACACTCCACATTGCAGTAAAATGCCTGATTGCATCTTCCACATTTTGACAATCCTTCTTTCCTGGCGAAGCAGTGCTTGCAGTGGTTGCCCCGCTCCTTGACCATGAGCACGTAGGGCGTAGGCTGGGCAGGAGAAGAGCAAGTTCCCTATCTGGAAGGGCTGTAGAGTCTGCAGCCCCAGCCCTTGCCCAGCCTGCAGAAGCACTCCAGGCCGCCATGGCCCTTGGCCCTCATGGTGGCTGCAGGTGGGTGCATGTGGAGGGGCGCTGGTGCCGCTATGCCCAGGCTGCGACTCCCTGCGAAGGGCAGCTGGTGCTGACACAGCCTTTGTGCTGCAGGGTCCAGCCTCCCTGTGTTCAAAGTTCCAGGCAAGCTGCTTCCAGAATGTGGGATTGGGGGACACTCACCTGCCTTCTGAAGTTCAGCTCCAAACTGAGAAAAAGAAACAACACAGTGTGTGTAGTTCCTGACAAGGCCAACCTGTCACATCCATGTACTTGTAGGACATAGAAATGGAAGCAACCTGGTCCTGCTGGCTTTGACATCTTCCTCTCTTAGATGCAATTATAAATGCGTCCCTGAATCCCTGAAGCATGCAGGGAACTTTGAAGAATACCTCCGGAGGACATGGAGCTCAGGCATGCCCTGCGGATGAGTTCTGGGATCAGAACGCAGGACTATTCCCACTAAAGATGCAGACTGCTTCTTGGTTTTGCTCTTGAACTTGGGTCCTTGTGGTTTGAAAGAGAAGCTCAGGGAGGAGGATCTGGACTCTCATTACCAGAAGATGCCAGTGAACAACTCTCCCCTTTGGTATAACAGGGTCTCCTGGGACTGCCTGGGGCCACTGCCATCACTGGGTTTCTGTGGGCAGAGAAGCTCAAGTGCGGGGTGCCCAGAGAGGAAATGCCTTCATGGAGCAAAGAAGGGTGGTCTTTGGAGTCGGCCTCGGAAAAGGGCTAGAAACATTTGTTTGGGACTTGATTCTAAGCACTTACACATAAGCTTCTTTAAAACACTCCCTGGGGAATACCAGTAAGATCTGGTGGAAGGAGTGAAGACTGGATGGGAGTTTCTTCCACAGAAGTGGAGAAGGGAGAGCAAAAGACACATTGACCTACTACAACCAGAGAGTGTGACCATGGTGAACACTAGTCCCACCCAGGATGGTGTCCTTTTATCTATTTGCTGCTATAACAAACTGCCAAAAATTTAATGACTTAAGAAGCACCTGGTTCTTATTATTTTTTTAATCTGAATGTTCTGGAGTCAGGATTCTAAAACAGGTCCTGTTAGGCTAACACTTTGGCAGGCTGTGCTGCTTTTGGAGCTCATAGAGGACAGTCCACTTCCCTGGCTTGCAGCCTCTGGACGCTGCCCTCCTTGCTCAACTTCCCCAGCACCCTCAAGCCCAGCAACACTGGTGAGTCTCTCTTCTTCCACTTCAGCCTGACTCTTCTTTTGCCTCCCTCCTCCATGTTGAAGGGCCCTGTAACAGCATTGTCCCCCCACTACCAGATAATACAGAATGCTTTGTTTCTATTTGAAATGAAGATACTTAACACTCTTAATTCCACTTGTAACTTAATTCCAATAGAACACATTTGTAGGCTCCATAAATTAGAACTGAACATTTTAGGCTGTTATTCTGGCTTCCATGTCTCCATTGCATAAAATGAAGTGTTTATTTAAGCCAGGGGTGGAGTGCATGAACACGGAGATCCTTAGAACAATCCTGTAGGCCAGACTTGCTGTTGACATCATGTTCATGAGCTAGGTGACCCTGAGGGTCCTCTGCTTCTTCACCTGTGGATCAATAGACCTGTCTGGAGACAAAACAATCCTGGGGAGCAGAAGGAGCAGGAGTAGGGTCTCTGTGACAAGATCTTGTTTTGCTCTGCAGCTGAAGTGACAGACTTGCAGGTTTACAGAGACTCAGTTGGCACCCTCCCAAGGAAAGAAAGTGGGAGCAGGTGTAGTGGGAAGCCCACCTGTCTCAGGACTCAGATCCTAAGCCTAGGTGTGTCTTTGGGCAAGTTACACTTTCTTCTCCTTGGGACCCTCTATTGGAAGGATCACAAGCAGAATTAACCTCCTGCACCTCAGGGATCTCCCAAGGGCTGAGCTGCTATTACTGTAGGCTCAGGGCTAGAGGAATTCATGAGGGAAACTCTGAGACAGAACTGGAATTTGTTTCCATCTTGAACTAACTCCACACAGAGTTCCTTGCCATGGGCCACGGTCCTCGGTCCCTAGTGCACCATCAGACATGTCACAATAAACACTAGGGTTTCACTAGGCAGGACACAAGCTACATTTCATGCCCTCCTGATACAGTCTCTGGAAATACCAGGTGTGTTGCTGTCAGGTGTGGGGATATCAGGAGGAGAAAGTAGGTGAATGCCATGCCTATACATCTCCCAGGGATGTCATATCTATTCAGTTTTCTTCATCTATCCTCAAAATCGTGAAAAGGTTTTATGATTTCCTTTGTATGGGGAAGGTGAAACCTGCAATCCTACCTGACTGTGAGCAGGCCAAGGAGTCCCCATCCTCCCCTGGCATGTGCTCCCTGAGCTCCCCTTCTCTCCCGGGAGCCATAGGCTTCACCAGAACATACTAAGGTGTGTTATCTTGCATTCATTCAGAGGACAGGAGGAGACAGGGCCTGATGACAGCCTGTGCCTCACACAGCAGAGACCTGGAGGCCATGTAGGTGCAGGGCATGTTAGAACCAAAGAAGTCAGCTGTGCTGAGGCAGCATGGATAGGCTCAGTGGTCTCCCAGGGAGGAAACCTTGCTTGTCCTGATGTGGGAGGCAAGGTCAACCTTCACTAGACCAGGATAGGACAAAGTGGGTTCCACCCAATGGGACAGAGGCAAGAGACGCCTGGGCACTTCTAGAGGACAGTGAGGGGGTCCCTTGGATGGCAGAGTTTCAGGAGGAGCCTGTAGAGGGGACAGCCTTGGATGAAGGGTCAGGGAGAGTGGCTCCAACCTGGCTGTGTCACTTCCTGCTTCTCCTTGACCCTGGCTTTTATATCTGGCAGCAGAAATGTTTTTTCCTCGCTTCCATGATGATTGCATTGGAAAGTCATATAATTAGCTAATGCGGTATTTATTTCTTCAAGGTACTATTTAAGTGCTTTATATGCATCAACTTGTCTAATCTTCTCAAGTCTGTGTGGTAAACACTATCATCCCAGATGCACAGATGAAGAACCCTAATGCGGAAAATGAGGAACCTGCCCAAGGTCACAGGTGATCAGTGGCAGAGCTGGCATTCCGTGACAGCTTTACTCTTAACCATTGCATGCTGGTGCATGTGGAGTGCCAGCAGAAACCTGTACATAGTAGGACAGAGGCGGCCAGAGGCCAGAGGGGAGGGCTCTGCTTGGTATTTGCTTCATGGACCACCACTCAGAGACGGTTGACCATGACATAACCAGATTTTCATTTTAGGATGATCACTCTGGTGACAGGGAACAGGAAGGTCTGGAATGCATAGAAAAGAATATTGTCTGCATGATTTTGGAGGACCTTCTGTGTATAGGGAAAGACATTTATGAGCCTGCATTCCTAGCCTTAGAGTGTCAAGGAAGGAGCACAAATTGTAAAGAAAGAGAGACCAACATTCAATCCAGGGTTGCCAAAATGCATAGAGACCACTTCTATGTTGTAAACTTGTCTTTCTCAATTTTTCTAGAAGATGGCAGATCTTGAAAAGACTGGCTTAACAAATTAGTTTGGATGAATATACAAAACAGAATTAAAATACTGTAGGCCAGGAGACTCACTTAATAGCTTCAGTAAGTAAAGTTTTGTATTAGTAATATTCCTTTGGTTGCAAAGAGATGTGGTATCAAACAGAATCAAGAGGTTTGTGTTTCCAATATATCCTTATACTGACTCTATTCTCACTGGAAAAATAAAGTACTTGCAAGATAAAACACTTCCTACACAGGACACTGTACATGGACTATCTATAAATCTCATATTTGTTGAGCACCTACTATGATACCCAATAGCCATACCTTCCACATGGCCAGATACTGAATATGTCTAGTACCTGTACTTGGGGAAGTTTTCTTATTTTGCCAAGTGAGGTTGGTGTGATTATGATCCCATTTCATGGATGAAGGAAATGGAGTTTCAGAGTTCCTTTCCCAAAGTCTCACTGTGTATTTCAAATTTGTGTCTCTCTGACTCTGCAGCCCCTCTTTGTGGGTCTTCAGGTGGGACCACATTGGAAGACTGACAGGAGAAATGACCATGATTCTCCATCCCTCTTTGCAGCCAGGTCCTGGCAGTTTGAGCACTCAGATTTCCACATAAGGCAGCAAAGTCTATGTCCCTGCCCTTTGAATCTGGGCTCCCTGTGGCTTGCTCTGGCTGGAAAAATGTTGAAGTGATACTGTGCCAGTTTCAAGTCCAGGCCTCAAGGGATCTTGTAGGCCCTGCCAAACAGCTCACTAATAAACACCATGGGGCTGGGCTGCTGGACATGAGAGACACAGGACCAGTAGCCCCTCATCCCAGCTGACACGTGCAGACTCAGGAGGCCATCCCAGATAAACCTGTCATCAGTCAACAACCTGAGACCTCAGAGGTGTAGGGCGATGTCAAACCAGCTGAGCCTGGACCAGACTGCAGCAACTGCCACCAACCCTCAAAACACAAGCTCAATGAATGATTGTTGTCTCAAGTCCACTGACTTTGGAGTTGTGTTTTAGGCAGGATTATTGACAGCTGATCTGATAACCATTTGGTTGATTATCCAGATAGAAATTCCTCTGAGACAGAAAAAGGACTCTATTAACAAGTACTCCAAGGCAACAGGCTGCCCAGGTGGCTCTTCATGGGAATTATAACTCAAACGTTCACAAACCTGACCTTAGAGCAGGGACATACCCCCCAAATTTCTCAGCAGAAGAGCGAGTCATGGGCAGGTGTTGGCTTATTAGTCAGAGGGAAAGAATGGCCAGGAGAGAAATCAGATAGAGTCAAGTGGCCAAGGGCCTCTGAGGAGGAGGGAAAACACTGGGCTGGTCACATGTAGAGGGAAGAAAGGCAGGTGAAGGATACTGTTAATGCAAAGAGAGGGCCCTGCATAGTTTCTGCGTGGGCCCCATCACTGTCTTTTCTAGTAAGACCTGGTGTGTGCATTGAACCATGCAGATGTGCCAGACACAACTCTGGCTGATTTGAAAGTGCTAACTCACTCCACCCACATATCAACTCCTTGAGGAGGCCCTGTCTTCATCCCCATTTATATCTCAGGGGACTGTTGCTTTGGAGGCTAGATCTCCATGGAGGAGTGCATCATTGGAAATGGTGCTTGATGTGTTCAGCTCCTAAGACAGAGGCCTGTCCCTCCCCCAAGCTGCCTGGGCGCCCCCCCCCAGACAATTAGGCTAATTACCACTAGATTAGGGTATTCCAGTCATGTCTGCATCTTGCTTATAGTGTTCCCTGCTTGAAACTCAGGTTCCCTCTTATTGGCTTCTGGCAGAGTCCTCTTCACAGGCGACCTTCACAGTAAATGCCTGGTGAACATGTGCTGAGAGGACCTTATGGGAGTGACAGGATGGAGCCTGTGTGCCCTGGATTTGATGCCTGAGGCTGTAATGATGTTTCCTTCTGGGCTTGAGGGCTGTGACTCTGGCTTAACATAAGTGATAGGTGAAACCAGGGAGGCTGACTTGGTTCCATGGTCAACAGATGAAGGTGCCCATCTCTCAGGAGGGGAAGATCCCAAGATCAACAGGGCAGATGCAGAACTGTAGGCAGCAACTCTGCTGTCTCATGAGGTGGGAGCTGGTGTCTGAACTTCTGCCCAGGACATTAAAACATCTTTGCTCTTTTCTACTTTTTCTCCTGATGTGGTGGCTATTAGGAACAGGGAGGGTGCCCAGTTCTTCCTTTGTGCATCATGGGAACTGGTGTTCAATATGAGATTAAAAATGATTCATTTCTCTTAGGAAAAATATGTTCTCCCTAATGTGG
Organism: Sciurus carolinensis; assembly: GCF_902686445.1. Classification (NCBI taxonomy): domain Eukaryota; kingdom Metazoa; phylum Chordata; class Mammalia; order Rodentia; family Sciuridae; genus Sciurus; species Sciurus carolinensis. Next base: position 4,303 of record NW_025920201.1, on the reverse strand, counting down.
GTCTTTAATCTCACAGAAGAGCTTCTGGTCTAATGCTGCTGACTTGTAGAACATTCTCTCCCAAAGAAGAGCTGCCAAATAGTTTTAAATTATAAAAAATATGGATGAATATATAAAACAAAATGTGTCAGAGAGTCTTGGAAATGTATCCTGTGTAGCTCTTCTTCATTAAGTCTTTTTGTTTTTAAAGACTAGTTCTTTTCCACTTAAAAAAGGAAGGATATTTTTATTCTTCCCCAACTTTTTAAAACTTTAAAGATTAAAGTCCCTTCTCTTTCCCAGACCCTGAGTAGTGGCTAAGACTGTGTCTGGGCAGCTTGCCTCTGTCCTGTTCTCCACTGAGAACCCAGAGGACTTGACTTCATCAATACACTTTCTGGGCTCCAGATCCTCTTCCTTACTAATGGAAGGAAATAGAAATGGATTGTTCCTTAAGTCTTTTCAATATCAACATTCTACTGAAGTATTTAGTAGTGCACACTATTCCTATGATCTGTAACATAAAAAGAGGTTTTGAAGTAGGGAGAAGTTTCAGAAATACTTTTTGGGATTCTGGAGGTCCATTAGTACATTCAACAGAATGTGAAGCCTAGAGGCATGGTCATCTAGTCCTGATGATTTTTCCAGGGAAGTTGCTCCTATGTGTCATCATCTGAGTTTTAAATATTTTCAACATATACACAAAACCATACAGTAGGTTGGTCAACCCTGGTAGGGAGGTGATCACCACACTCATGTAGGGTACAAGCACAAATTGTCCCTCAGAAAGAGGAGACCCATTACCTTCTCAGATTCTGAGAAAGTTCAGAATATGCATGAATACAAGATACTCAGAACCGAGGTGACCAGGGTCTCCTGCCCTGTGCTCTCAGGTCAGAACCTATCCACCTATAGAGTCGCTGAGAAGGGGCAACAAAAGCTGAGGGCATCCAAGTGCCTACTGTTCTTGCTCTGGGAAACTGAGAGGCCAAGCCAGTACTTGGGGCAGGTGGGAGCAGCCCTGAGGGGGCTCTTTCTAGAGGCTCCATCCCTGCCTCCAAACCTCCAGGATGCTCATGGGAAGCAGGGCTAGCTTTGGCCTTCCCAGGGCCAGGAAAGTAGGAGGAACATAGCTCATACCCAGAGCAAGGTATGCATAAAAACAGGTTCAAATATTTGGTTGACATGGGTCATTATCTGGCCACCTGTAAAAAGTCATCTGAGTTTATGTTAGTACACCACAGGTGGAAAAAGAAAATAGAAGGAAAATAAGTGAGTCTTTTCCAAACAGAGACTATATATAAGACAGCTCAGAACATCTGGCCCTGGGAGGCAATTCTTCCTTATGAGGACATTTTGCTTCTTGAGGCTTCTCTCTCCAAGAGCTTCGACATTTCTAATCCAGAGTACATCAGCCAAGGTCAACTGACTTGAGCCAGCAATTTGGCAAGGATGGATGACCTTGGGGAGGCCATTGGTTGGGCTCACCTCCACCTCCTAGGCCATGCAGTGGAAGTTGGTTTGTCTTCCTAATGCAGCTAGGAATGAAATACTTGCAGGCATTTTAAATTGGGACATTTCACCTAAATCTGGATTTCTATCTTCTCCTTGGAAATGATCAGGAGGGATCACTTTCACATGCAGGCCACCATGCATGGTCCATGCACATTCTCCTAGAAAAGTCCATGGTTACCTCCCTTCCATGGTCTCCCCTGCTTCCTGCCATCTTCTTCCTCCTCCCCCTTCTTTTTATTATCTTCCCTTCCACTCCTTAGCCTTTTCCTTCTCATTTTCCTTATTCAAAGGTAACTGATACACACTCAAGAAAAATAATAACAATCAAGAATAATGGTTATGCTATGTGGTTATGTTTTCAATTATACACCTAAATAAACTTGTTCTTCAATATCAGGGCAAAGTCTGAAGCCCTGAGAGTAACCTTGAAATCATGTACTTGGCACATCTTTCAAATGTGCATACTATAGATGCCTGACTGTGGAGTAGAAAGAACTCATGGGGACCTGCAGTGGGTGGACTTCCCTTGGGAGTCAATGCTGTGCAATGGCCCAGGCAGCCCCCTGGGAACCCTGGACCTGGGGTCTTTGGGATGGTCACCTACTTTTGGAGGCCTCTGGTTCTCCAACAAGAGTAATGATAATCTGGTGTGTTCTAGCCTCGTGAGCTGTTGGCAGGAAGGTCTTTTGTGAACTTCAGACTTGCCTGCTGGTCAGAGCCTGCTGCTTGCCTGCTCATCAGAGTTTGCTCTGTGGTGACCCTAGCACCAAAATTGGCCTGCAGATGACCTGGACAGTACTTTAGTGTTGAAAACAGTTGCCAGTTTCAAAAATCAGGATTTTTACCTTCACATCTTAATTCCTCATATTTGCCCTGAAACCTGACTTTCTGGCTGTGCTTGTCTGACCTCTGCAGGCCTAGTGGTGGAGCAAAGTGGTGGCTGCCCTGGGGATTTGTCATCCTCATGCAGTAGGTCCCAGGGCTGACTGAGCTCCTGGCAGGGGTGTGGTCATTTTTTGGATGCCCTTACCTGGGTAGACATTCTGCAGTGTTCCAGGAAGGGGAAAGGTCTTCCTGAGCACCAAGGACACATGCAGGAAGGGATAGGGACCAACGAAGGAGCCGACCCTGGATGTTTCTGAGACCCTCTAGGGTTGGCATTCCTGTGGAGTGGGCTGAGGCAGAGGAGGAGTGCAGGGGTGCCTGGACAACAGGAAGCCACTGCCCCAGAAAATATTGTGGGGGACACTGGGTGGCCAGGAGGTGGGTTGTAACTCATGGTCTGGGAAGAGTTGCCCAGCCCAAGAACTGATAACAGAGAGGGGTGACCCACTGCCTCCCCTGTCCAGGCAGAAAGCCGCAGGGTAAGCTGAACCACCACCTGCCCTCCTGTCCAGGAAAGAGAGTGTGACCACAGGGACACTTGTGAGCTCGGCAGGGAGGAGGAGCAGGGGTGTAGGTGTTCAGAGGTGAAGAACTGAGCAAGAAAACTTGGGGTTACCTGGAGAGGTGGGGTGCAAGTTGAAGAGTTTCCTGGGAAGACCCAGACCCCACTGTGCAAGCATCCAGAGTGGTTCCCCCAGGAGCACTGCTCAGCTGATGGACAGGAGCGCTCAGGAGAAGGCATCTGGCCCTGCCCTCTCTGCATACCCCCAGCACCCATGGGGTGGGGGTGTCCTCAGAGGTGCAGCTTCAGCAGATGGCCACTAGTGGGCACCAGGGCATCATGCATCACCCATGGCTCTGAGTGGTGGGGTGCTCCATAACACCACAGCTTGGAAGACCATGGATGGGGTTGGGGTTGGCTCCACGTCAGCCATCATCATCTCCAAAACATCTCAAGAACAGCAGCACAACAGAGGCCTGTCTCCCTCAAGTGGGATCACGGAGGGGAAGGATCTGGGACCAGCAGGATGAGCCCAGAGACCCAGCCCCTTCTGCCTACAGCCCCTAGACCCCAGCCTCCACTTGTACCTGCACATGCTTCATCTTGGGAGGGAAGTGGCGGAAAGGAGCAAGCTCTGCCAGCTCTTCTGAAGGAGGCTCGAGCCCCTGACCTCCCACCAGGCAGAGTCTGGTCACAGCAATGACCAGTTAGAGGGGTTTTGTAGGCAGTCAAGGGCTCTTTTGCTATGGACCATGAGAGCAGATGTCAGTGTGTCACCCTGCACATAGGGCTAGTGTGCCCTTTTCTCTGAACATGTGCTGATGGTGGAGGACAAGGCTGGGCCAGCAGTTTTTCTGAACTTGTGACTGGGGTGGAGGACAGCATGGTGGTTGGAGCCCCAGGTCACCTATGAGTGCTCCTCCTGCTCAGGGAGCACAGTTCCTTCCAGTCCACCTCACGGCTGGCTGGGAGTGCATAGCCAGGTAGTGGAGACGGAAGGTCCCCCAGCCTCCCGTGTCTCCCAGCACCCTCCACACCTACAGCTGTGAGGCCATCCAGATGTGAGGAGGGGCTGGTTCACTGGGTTTGAACCCACAGTTCCCAGAAAGTGTTAACTGGGTGGGTACATTTGGGGCATGACCATAGAGTGGGTCCTGGTTATCTGGGAGTCCTTGGATGTGCAGGGTGGGGGCCCAGCCAGCATCATCCCACTGACATTCAGATAATCATGGGTTGTTGATCCAGCAGCTTTTTATAGCTCACATAAGACTCTTGTCTTCTGAGAAACCAGCCCTCATTTGTGGGTAAGCAGGGATGATGTGTAGATGCTGGCAGGGACCCCATGCACCTGGGGATAAGCTCACACTCAAGGATCCTTGTGCCTGGAAGCAGGGCAGGCCTGCAGGGCTGCGCAGAGCCTGC